>NW_028234412.1:34175372-34187872 GCF_977035675.1 Penaeus japonicus
CGAAGCTCCAGAGACGAGGTCAAGGCACACGGAGCGAGCGTGACCTGACACCCAGCCTTGCTATAATACAGACGCCGCCGCGCCCCTTCTTGAATGGAAGTAGCGGGCGTAGGTGGTGGGCGGTGGGCGGTGGGTGTGGGTGGGTGATAGGTGTGTGTGCGTCTATTCAGCACGCCTTTGGACAAGAATGATCAGTATCCAGATTATATTTTGACATATAGTAAGTAAAACCTGTAAACATTTGTATGTCTTATTTAACGTTAAAAGCGCGCGCGCCTGTTTGTTGTGTGTGTGTGTGTGTGTGTGTGTGTGTGTGTGTGTGTGTGTGTGTGTGTGTGTGTGTGTGTGTGTGTGTGTATGTGTGTGTATGTATGTATGTATGTATGTGTGTGTGTGTGTGTGTGTGTGTGTGTAAATGCAAATATGTGAGTACGCGTGTGAGTACGTGAGCGTATACGTACCTATTTAGAGTCAATCCCAGAACCCCCACCCCGACAAAAGACAGAGCCGCGGAGACCGCAGCGCATCTCTATATATAAAATCCCTGGGGCTCACCTGGGGTTCACGCGCCTCGCCGTCCGGGCTGCACCTGTGGTCACGGTAGACGGTCCTCACCTGTAAGACAAGAGCAGCGTTACGACCCAGCGACTTACACGCAGCTCAGTACCGGGCGGGGCGGCGCTCTTACACACGCCACGTAAATCACCGGCTCTCGCACCGTACTAGAAGCTTACTCACAAAAGACAGAGTTAATGCCACTCTCAAATCAGCTTCGGTCGAAAATCTTCATGAAAATCTGAAATCTAAAATCGTTATCAAATACTGAAATCTAAAATCGGAATCAAAAACTGAAAAATAAAATCTTTATCAAAGACTAAAACCTAAAATCTTTATCAAAAATGAAATCTAAAATCTTCATCAAAAACTGAAATCTGAAATAAAATCTACAACTTAAATCTGAAATAAAAAATGTAAAAGAGAGAAAAAAAAGACACAAAAATACAATATTGCAAAGAATTCCCATTCGTCAAGTGCAAGTCAATCTTTCTCTTCTTCTTAAAGACAAAAAAATCTTCCTTAAACTGCTTCCTCTTTCCTTCGCATACCTTAAACTTCATCTTAACGACCACTAAGTTTCCCTCTTCGTTACTGTACGTGAGGGAATGACCAAAGAAGGAATAAAAAATAAATAAAAACGGGGAAAATGGACGTTGTATCTTCCTACACTCACGCGGGAAGTAACAGTCAAACCCCAGGTATGCAACGTAAACAGGAAATCAAACAGGGATTACGGATATAAATATTTATTTTTCTGGGATTTATCTCCAATGTCATATTTTCATGTTTTTTATCTGAGAAAATAAATAAGTGTTGATTTCATTATCGCGTAAAAAAATGAAAATAAAATATGTTAAACACAGATTACGATTATAAATATTATCTGACCTTGTTTATCTTTACTTTTTTCACCTCTTTTCGATATACGAATATCGCATAATACACCCTATTGTTCAAACAATCTATCGCCCTTATTCGTTTAACAATTTATCATCCTATTTCACTGACAGCTCTGCCACCCTATTTCATCCAACCTTATATTTTCTTCGACAATCTATCACCATATTTCCTCTCTTTTAATTCCCATATTCCTTTCAACAATTCATCACCCTATTTTCTTTACCTATCACCCTATTACCTTTTTCTTTTAATCCCCCTATTTCCTTTCTCTTTTAATCCCCCTATTCCCTTCAACAATTTATCAGCCTATTTCCTCTCTTTTTATCCCCCTATTCCATCCAGCAATCTATCACCCTATTTCCTACAACTCTCTTTTAATCACCCTATTCCCTTCAACAATCTCTCCATCTCTCATTTATCCCGTAATTCCTCTCATCTCCAGCGGTGACCTTAAGACGATTTCCTCGTGAGGTCATAACGACTGGCTTGACCTTCCCATGAATCAAAGGCTGATGATAACCTGCTTCTGGACATCACCTTCTTCGTTCTATTTCTTATTCTTTTCTTTCGCTGTGGTCGAGATATTTGTTCTTGTCTATTTTCTCTGTTGTCTGTTTCTCATTTCTTGTTTGTTTGTTTTTTGTCAAGAGAGAGTGGAAGATTACTCATCGGCAGCGAGAGATAGACAAAGAGGGATGGAGAGGAAGAGGGGTGTAGGTGAGAGTGAGAGAGGGAGTAAGAGGCAGAAAGGAGGATGAGGAAGAAGGTGAGAGAAAGAGAGAGGAAGAGGGAGAGAGAAGGATCAGGCAGAAGAGAGGTAAAGAGAGGGATGGGTAGGAAAAGGAGGGAATACGAGAGAGAGAGAGAGAGAGAGAGAGAGAGAGAGAGAGAGAGAGAGAGAGAGAGAGAGAGAGAGAGAGAGAGAGAGAGAGAGAGAGAAAGGGGGGACTAAGAAGAAAGAAAAGAAAAATAGACAGAGAATAACTAACTGGAGAGAGAAAGACGATGGGAAGAGAAGAAAAGGGGGGAGGGAGGGCATGGACAACAAGGAGGGGAGAGGGGAGAGGGGGGAGGGGGGGGTAGGCCACAGCGCTCCTCACATTCCAAACACAATTACCCCACTACCAACCCCGCCCAGGTACACACACACATACCCTAAACCTTGCCCTTCCTTGTCCATCCCAATCTCCCTCCCTCCCTCCCTCCCTCTATCTTCCTTGTATCTCCATCCTCTTCTCCCATCTCCTCTTACTCTCGCCTGTGTCTGTGTCGGCGGACATTTTCTCTAATCATATAATTGGATGACAGTGATTGGGGCGAAGGCGGTTGATAAAGGGAGCTGATAACATGATTCGGTCTCCCTCGCCAACGTCAGCTGTTTCGGACGCAGGTCGGTGCAGATAGTCTATATTTTTTCCGTTATTGTTTCTATCTCGTCTTTCCTCTTTCTGTCACAACTACTTTTTTTTGTTCTCTGTTTCTTCTATCTTCTCTTCTCTTCTCTTCTCTCTCTCCTCTCTCTCCATCTTCCTATTCTTCTCCCTCTCGTTTAAACGATGAATTGGTAACAGCTAAAAAACGAATGGAATTTAACCAGGTCCTCTAGTGCATCCGTTTCAGATAGATAAGAATTTGCGATATCACATCCTATCTTGTATATGTCCCATGATTGAAGTTTATCAACAAACATGTTTTTTAAACCTTCCTCTTCAACAACTGATTTACCAAATCAAATCAAATAACATCAACATTCTGGTAACAAAAACACCAATAACAATATAACCGGATAACATATTTTTCTGCTTAAAAAATAAAAAAAAATAATGAAATAAAGATATATATAAATTTAAGCGGTGGAAAGGATTTCGAAATGTGTCCGTACACAAGGACGAAGGATGGCAAGAAGGGAGGAAGGAGGGAAGAGATGAAGGAAGGATGAGGGAGAGGGATAAAGAAGGGAGAGGAAGGAGAAAGATATAGAGAGAGGAAGAGGGAGGGAGGGAGAGAGGAGGAGAAGGGAAGAGGGGAGGAGGAGAAAGAGAAGATAAAAGTGAAGAGAAAAAAAATAGGAGAACGAAGGAAAGTCAACAAAAAAGGAAAGAGAAGAATATAAAAAAAACAAAGTAGTGAGGGAGATTTTCTTTCAGGTATTAAGGATATCAAAGAAGAAAAATGAAGCAAGGAGCAAAAGAAAAGAGAAGGAAAAGAGAAGAAAGACCGAAAAAGACGGGTTCAAAACAGAAAAGTAAAACAAGAGTTTGGTCACTCCTTGCCCCCAAGTCCATATAAGGAGAGGCAGTACAGTTATCCTTGGGAGCTTCTGATGACACAAGCAGAAAGCTAATCATGGCGGGCGGAGGCGAGAAAACAACTCAGCGAGATTTCTATTACCTGATTCGACATTCGTCTATTCATTAGCCACATATCGAACTCCAATTTCTGGAATTACTGGAGGATTACTTCACATTTTAGCCATGATAATTCCGAAGGGAAAAAAGTTTGATTATGATGACCATTCATAAAAAAAAGAAAAAAAAAGAAAAGGCTTCGGTAATCACAGACTGCGTGGCTCCGTCGCGGCCTTGCACGTAGAAATCCCCAACGTTACAAGGGTCAACGAAAAGAAAAAAAAAAAATCGCTATGCAGGAAAGACATATATTCAAATCTTGCGTCGAAATGATCATCATAAGAAATGTCAACGAGGCGAAGATAATACATAGCACATCTATCTACCTCGATACCTATCTATCTATACGTGATGCAACACCCCGTGACCAGATAACAGGTATTGATATCTTTATCGTCCACTTTCTTCTAAGAGAATGACAGTCGCGAAGAAGAAAAGCGATTGACCCGCTTTCGGATCTATGTCAGGGTCGTGTTTCCATCTGGGTTATGAAATACGCTTCTGCAACCTGGATTTATCGCCTGGAAGCATCGGAGACCCGTCAGTCAAAGCCACAACGCGTCGCCTGGGGGGAGAGATAGAAAGAAAAACAGAGAGAGATAGAGAAAGAAAGAGAGAGAGAGAGAGAGAGAGAGAGAGAGAGAGAGAGAGAGAGAGAGAGAGAGAGAGAGAGAGAGAGAGAGAGAGAGAGAGAGAGAGAGACTGGAGTAAGACAGACAAACGGACAGAAAGATAGATAGATAAATAGAGAGAGAGAGAAAAGAGAGGGTGAGAGAGTAAGAGTGTGCGTGCGTGCGTGCGAGTGTATGTGTGTGTGTGTGTGTGTGTGTGTGTGTGTGTGTGTGTGTGTGTGTGTGTGTGTGTGTGTGTGTGTGTGTGTGTGTGTGTGTGTGTGTGTGTGTGTGTGTGTGTGTGTGTGTGTGTGTGTGTGTGTGTGTGTGTGTGTGTGTGTATGTGTGTGTGTGTGTGTGTGTGTGTGTGTGTGTGTGTGTGTGTGTGTGTGTGTGTGTGTGTATGTGTGTGTATGTAAGTGTGTGTGTGTTTGAGTTGTTGTTGAACGCTGAAATGGACAGGAAAGAAAAGCATTCCTTGGAGACCACTTACTGGACCCTTACTCGCCTACGAGTAATAAAAGAAAGGGGGGGGGGGCGAGTACTACGAAAAACCTCACTTAAAGAGGCAAAAAAAAAAATAAAAAAAATCAGACATTCTCCTCCTATTTTTAAAGCACGGGATAAAAAAAATCACACCAAAACCATAAACAAAAAACAACAAAACAAAAAGAGCATGAACAAAAAAATAAACAAAACACTTAAAGAAAACGGGGGGTAACGCACCTTACATTTCCAGAACACTTTAACTAGACGTTGCTTATCCTCATAAAGCTCTGGGCCAAAGTACGCAATTTACCTTAACTGCTTCCGGTCTAAGCAGAGGCACCTTAACCGGACCTTCAGCTTTTATACTTTAAGTGTTCGAATACCACAGCAAAGGGTCGGTTGGACGATGGTGTGTGTGTGTGTGTAGGGGGTAAGGAGGGAGGGAAGAAGGGTGGGAGGGAGGGAGGGGGAGGAAAGGAGGGAGATAGTGAGAGGGGGAGGGGAGAAGGGAAGGAGGGAGATAGTGAGAGAGGAAGGGAGGGAAGGAGGGAGGGAGGAAAGGAAGAAGGGTGGGAGGGACGGACGGAAGGAGGAAAGGAGGGAGGGAGGGGGAGGGAGATTGGGAGAGGAAGAGGGAGGAAGAGAGGGAAGGAGGGAGGGAGGTAAAGAGAGTTGCAAAGGTACGGGTAAAGAAAAGGCCATTATTCTAAGGGTCTTATAAATGAGAGAGGTCCACTGACAATAATGTGTTTGTCCCCTTATATACTAAGGAGACAAAAATACGGACGTCCTGTTGCACCAGATATATATTTTGCTCTTAACATACGCATTATATATGACCAAAATTCTAGAGTATTTTTTCACGACTTTAAAACTACCAAAAGAATAAAGGAGAAGGAATACAACAATAAAAGTCGGAATTTCAAAACAAACACACACAATCAACAAAAACAATCAGCCAAGACCAATTAAGAAATCCTATAAAAACGTCCCTTTCTATTCGGATACACTCTAATAAAATAATCGAGTTGTTGATATCATTTCGCAGACGAAAAACCGAAACAACGAGTGAAAACTTTGTTAATATAACCAAAAACGCATGCGTGGGAACAAGCACCCTTACATAAACATACTAAATGTCACATCGCCAAGAATAATTCGTCTATAAACGCACTTTCTCTCATGAAATAACATGTCTTATCAACCTCATGCCTGGAAACGCCTCCTTTTGGCAGACTTGGCCAGATTTGGGTTAAAAGGCTTTCCCACAAACAAGACTTGCCGTAATTGGGCCATTCGTATTATGGGTCTTGGAAGGATGGGTGGAAGGAAGGAAGGAATGAAAGAAATGCTGGAAGGAAGGAATGAAGGAACGAACGTACGCACGAACAAACGAACGAAGGAACGAACGAAAGAAATACTGGAAGGGAGGGAGGATAGAAAGGAACAATGGAAGGAAAAGAGGGAATAGGGAAGAAATAAAGGAAGGAAAATAAGAGAAAAGAAGAGGAGTGAAGGAAGGAAGGAGGCATCAAGTAGGAAAAAAGTATTAAAATAACGAGAAAAAAAAAGACACAAAAAGAAAACAAGCAAGAGAAGAAGACAATGGATGAATCGACCAGCCAATCCATCAACGCAACAGCCCTTTCTATGACACACTACCCACTAGCTTCAGGAACTTTCCCTATTAGCTGCTACAACGAGACACCAATTTTAAAATCCCACAGGCCCATTAACACACCGAGGTAGTACCATTACAAGCGCCTTTCACATCTCAAACCTTTCTACCGAGTACTAGTTCATTATCCATATACCCAGGTTACCATCATCATAATGTCTTTCTAACCATTCTTAAGACACCCCCCTTCCCCCTCCCCCTCTATCATACTCGTTCAACTACCCCCTCCCTTACCCCCCCCTCCCATCCCCATCACCATACCCAAGCACCCGAGGCGAGAGAAACAAGCCCCCTTTGGAATGTACAGTTCACCATCGACACAAGAGTTCCCAGGATCTACTTTTATATCTACTACTAACCCCCCCCCCACATACCCTTCCCTCTCCCTCGTGTCGTCTCGCCTCCCCTCCCCCTCCCCCTCACCCCATATCAACCTCCCACCTCCCCCCTCTCAACCCCATCCCGACTCCGCCCCTTGACATAGATCATGGCAGGACCTGCCCGCCCTGCGCCATGCTGGAGGGCCGTCGCCGTCGCCGGGCCTTATGGCACAGCCAGTGAGTGAGAGGAGCCGATGGCCGCGTCCGCAGGCGCTGATTGCGATCGACTTCGCAGGCAGGCTCGGAACTAGTGTGCACACACGCACGCACGCACGCACACGCACACGCACACACACACACACACACACACACACACACACACACACACACACACACACACACACACACACACACACACACACACACACACACACACACACACACACACACACACACACACACAAAACAGGGCAGGAAAACCACATGCTAATCACCTGACTAGCAAACATCACTCACGATCGTTCAATAGCACGACGCGTTCCGAAAAGGCCGCCACAACACCCCGTTTTCTATCTCTCCCACGACAGAAAACGGGCGATTTCACCGGCCGGTCAAAATGTCTATTTTTTTTTTTTTTAACAGAGCGATTATTATAGACACGAATAACCGGCGGCTTTGTTGTAATTACTGAACGGTCGTCGTGGTGTGGTGTGGGAGGGGGCAGGGGGGAGGGGGGAGAGACGAACCACTGAGCTTTCTCTCGCTGATAAACCCTATCTTCGTATGACAAAGTTCTAAACTGAAGCATATGTATCAAGTTCGTGAGAAAAAATTGCTTTCAGAAAAAAACTCCCAACTGTTATCACAAAGGATAAGAATGAAATAAGGAATATGGATACTAATGATAAAACGAAATGACTCCAAACAAAGACAACAACAACCATTTACAACACAAGAAAAAAAAAAATAAAAAAAAACATACAATAACAACGAAACAAGGACAACAAAAATCAACACAAATAACAAACAAAACGTAACAAACAGCCAGCCATAAACAGAAGATAAAAAAACAACAACACATAACCGGAATAATCGCCATTAAAATCCAATCAGTCACAGACGAGGTTGCGTGATGTACAAAACTGATTCGGAATTTAAAGAGCAGTTTAAAATGACGGATAACCCCCCCCTACCCCCACCATTCCCCCTCCCCCCCATCTTACTCTCTACCCCCCCCCCCCCCTCTGGCCCCAGAATGAGAACTAATCATCTCTGTAGAGTATTTAGTAAAGTATTTTGTTTATGTTTATTAATGACGACGGTGATAATAAAAATAGTAGTAGTAGTAAAAGAAGATGGAGAAGAAGAAGATGAAGAAGAAGAAGAAGAAGAAAGAGAAGATGATGATGATGAAGAAGGAAATGATGAAGAAGAAGATGATGATGGAAAAGAAGAAGAAAAAGACGAAGTCATGGTAGTGTAGCAACAGCAACAATACTAATATTTATGACAACAATAACAATACCAGTAATGATGATATTCAAATAATAACAACAACCATAACAAAAACATCAATATCACAACAACAACAGCAACCCAAACAAACAAGAACATTAGTGATAACATCCACAACAAAAATAAAAAAAATATCTTAATACAAATGGTCCACTTCTTTCTCTTTGTCGTTCTCCAGCCTCCTTCTTCTCCTCTTTATTCGTAACCCACTTGCTCTTCCTCGCTTTCTTCCTCTTCCTCTTTTCTTCTTTCTCAATTCTTGTTTACGTCTCCGTCCTGAACTTTCTTTTTTTCTCAACTTATCTTTCTTTTATTCTTTCTCTCTCTTCTTTCTTCTTCTTCTTTTCTTTATCTTTTGTTTCTTATTCTTCTCCTTTTACTTCTCTTCTCCTTTTACTTCTCTTCTCCCTTCTCGTTTTCTTCTAAGCCTCATTCTTCTTCGTCTTTTTCTCCTCCTCCCTATTTTTCTTCCTGTATCTCATCTTCTTATCCCCCCGCTTCCTCCTCTTCTTCTTCTTCTTCTTCTTCTTCTTCTTCTTCTTCTTCTTCTTCTTCTTCTTCTTCTTCTTCTTCTTCTTCTTCTTCTTCTTCTTCTTCTCCTCCCTCTCCTCTCCTCTCCTTCTCCTTCTCCTTCTCCTTCTCCTTCTTCTTCTTCTCCTCCTCCTCTTCCTCCTCCTCTTCCTCTTCCTCCCCCTCCCCCTCCTCCCCCTCCTCTGCTTTCTTCCTTCTCCATACTCCTCCCTCCCCTCCCCCCCAAACTCCACTAGTAATAACACTCACCGGCCGAAAATAACGGTACACCGGCGTGTTGCTCAGCCCCCTCCCTCTCCCCTCCTTCCCCCTTTCCCCGTCCTCCTGTTCCCTCCCTCTAGCCCCCCTCCCCCTCCCCCTCCCCCTCCTCTGACACTGCCCCAGGCCCAATCCATGTCCTGAGAGGTGTGGTGTGGCGTGGTGTGGTGTGGTATGCTGTGTGTGACGTGGTGTGATGTGGTGAGGTGTAGCATAATGAGTTGCGGTGTGTCGTAGCTTGGTGTTGTGTGGTATGATGTGGCGTGGTGTGCCTGAGTTGAAACGAAGTCATGGCACTGGTTGTGATGATGCAGTTGTGATGTCAGCGGCCAGGTGAAGCGACAGGTGTGGCGTGCACTTTGCAATGGAACTTCTCGAGGCGACTGGCAGATGCAAAGGGTCTTTCTTCATGTTTTTTTCTCATATAAACATGCACAAAGATGAGCAGATATATACGCACACGTACGCACGCACAAACACACACGCATGGGCGCATATAGTCAAACACAACACAACACACACACACACACACACACACACACACACACACACACACACACACACACACACACACACACACACACACACACACACACACACACACACACACACACACACACACACACACACACTCACACACACACACACTCACACATACATACAAACATCCACACACAAATAACACGCGCACAAACACACTCAAAAGCAAGGGCATACGCAAATAACATACACAAACACACACACACGCACAAGGACAGCATGACATGACCGTGGCCCGTCAAGATAACATGACCGTGGCCAACATGACATGACAGCATGACATGACAATGGCGGCCATGAAAGGGGTCTTTAATGGGGCAACATCCATCGGCCTCGATAAGAATGGGGGAGGGGGGAGGGGGAGGAGAGGTTAGGGGAAACATGAAAGGGTGGGGGTTGGGGGTTGGGGGGACCATGTTATACTAATTATAGTACGCGTAATTAGAAAGTATTTGATGGGAGATAGATAGATAGATTGATAGATAGATAGAAAGAGAGATAGAAATAAAGATATATGTATATATGTATGTATATATATATATATATATATATATATATATAGATAGATAGATAGAGAGAGAGAGAGAGAGAGAGAGAGAGAGAGAGAGAGAGAGAGAGAGAGAGAAAGAGAGGTCCGGGTTAAGAGATGATGAACATACATCAGCATTACCACGTCCAAGCCATGTGTCTCGATTTACTCATGCAAAACTGACTAGGAATCATTGTAGCGTAACGTGGTGCTTGAGTGCCTTTCGCTATCTCCTGATTGCATCGTCTTCACCCCCTTCCTCTCCCCCCTCCCCCTCCCCCCTCGCCCCTCCTACACGTCTGTCGAAACCCTTTCAATATTACTCTCTCTTTCTCCTTCTCTTTCTCTTTCTCTTTTTCTCTCGCTCTCACTCACTCATTCTCTCTCTCTCTCTCTCTCTCTCTCTCTCTCTCTCTCTCTCTCTCTCTCTCTCTCTCTCTCTCTCTCTCTCTCTTTCTCTTTATCTCTCTCGCTTTATCTATATATCGATCCATCTGTGCGCGTGTGTGTATGTATGAGAGAGAGAGAGTGCACGTGTATGTGTGCGTGTCTTTGAGCGTATGTGCATTGAAGTAAAAAGAAATGACAGAGGTCTTTTCCATCAACACATGTTCTTCAGCCGACCTGCCTAGCCCCTCTTTTCCATCAACACATGTTCTTCAGCCGACCTGCCTAGCCCCTCTTTTCCATCAACACATGTTCTTCAGCCGACCTGCCTAGCCCCTCTTTTCCATCAACACATGTTCTTCAGCCGACCTGCCTGCCCCTCCTAGCCTCCACTCGAACCACAGGTGTCACAGGTAGATCCATTCACGATGCTTATCGGCTTACCTCGCTGTCGCGCACCGTTCTCTCGCGCACCAGTACTAGCCCTTTTCCACTCGCCGCACACAGTAACCGTGTAAATCGCACAGGAACATAATACTTACATACATACATATATACATACACACAAACACACACGCACATATACAAAAACGGGAAAGTAAACAAACAGAAGCCAATTCTAACAAGGTAGGTTCCCAGAGTTTACAAACCTGAGAGTTGAAATGGGCCTTTATATGTAAAAATATTCATAGCGGAACGACCTAGAATTCTCCCAGGTGAGGTGTATAAGCCGCCGCCGCCGCCTCTTCCTCCTCCTCCTCCTCCTCCTCCTCCCCCTCCTCCTCCTCCATATCCCCTTCCTCCTCCTCCATATCCCCTTCCCCCTCCCTGTCCCCTCCCTCTCCTCCTGCTCCCCCTCCCCCTTCCTCCTCCTCCTCCTCCCCCCCTCCTCCTCCTCCTCCTCCTCCTCCTCCTCCTCCCTCCTCCTCCTCCCCTCCTCCTCTCCCCTCTCTCCTCTCCTCCTCCTCCATCCCTTTCCCCCTCCTCCTCCTCCTCCTCCCTCTCCTCCTCCTCCTCCTCCTCCTCCTCCTCCTCCTCCTCCTCCTCCTCCTCCCCACCCTTCTTCCTAAGGGCAAGGGGCTCCTCTGGTCAATTGAGAATGGGATAGGGGAGAGGGAAGGGGATAGGAGGGTAGGAGGGGAAAAGGGTAGTGGGAGGGGGGAAGGGGAGTGGAAAGGGGGAGGAGGGGGGGGAAGAGATTAACCAGTTCCATCACTGACACTCTGCTAAGGTAACTCTAAGCCTATCTGGCGAAGGGAGGGAAGGGGGGGAGGGGATACGACAGAGAAAGAAGAAGAGGAGAAGGAGGAAAGACAGAGAGCAAGAGAGCAAGAGAGCAAGAGAGAGAGAGAGAGAGAGAGAGAGAGAGAGAGAGAGAGAGAGAGAGATAACGAGAAAGAGAAAGAGAGAGTTAAAGAGAAAGAGAGAGAGAGATAAAGAGAAAGAGAGAGAGAGATAAAGAGAAAGAGAAAGAGAAAGAGAGAAAGAGATAAAGAGACAGAGAGATAGAGAAAGAAAGAGAGAGAAAAAATCATAACCACAAAAAGAATTCTCACGAAACGAAACGCCCCCTTTTCCAAAGTGGCAGAGAAATGCGCGAACCGTAACAATGGCACGTTAATTTAACATCATTCGATCTCTAACATCCTCCATAGTCACTGGATGATTTAATATTCACACGACCCCCCCCTTCCCCAAAGAAAAAAGAAGTCCCACTATCTAACTTCACAGAAAGAAAGAAAAACACCAATCATACGACATTCAACTTCCGTAAAA
>NW_028234412.1:34192872-34195372 GCF_977035675.1 Penaeus japonicus
AGGTAGATAGGTAGATAGATAGACGGGGAGAGAGAGAGAGAGAGAGAGAGAGAGAGAGAGAGAGAGAGAGAGAGAGAGAGAGAGAGAGAGAGAGAGTGAGAGAAAGCGAAAGAGAGAAAGAAAGCGAAAGAGAGAAAGAGAGATAGAAACGAGAGAGAAACCAAATCTTCAGAAGTCCAAACCAAACACCCACCATTCATCCAGATAAACATATCACCCAACATAAATATCTATTCCCCCTTTCACCCCTCCCCCCTTTCCCCTCTTACCCTCTTACCCTCACCCTCACCCTCACCCCCACACCCCCACCCCCACCCCCAACCCCCAACCTCCCCTCCGCCCAGAAAAATGTTGTTTTTTTCCCCAACCGCAAGAATATGTTTACATTACTATCTAATCTTCGCGCGTTGAGAGAAGACGCGTCAAAGACCATGAAAAGTCTCAAAGATATACCCTAAAAATAGTTGCCCAGCCGCCCACGCCACTCCACGCCCATCGCTCCCGCCAGCCTACACGCCCGCAGGCAAAGTGCGGCTCATGCTAATGATGTCTAATTATCATCATTTATCATGTTTTTTTGGGGCCAACGTTTCATGGTCATTATGATGATGAGGAAGTATGAGAGAGAGAGAGAGAGAGAGAGAGAGAGAGAGAGAGAGAGAGAGAGAGAGAGAGAGAGAGAGAGAGAGAGAGAGAGAGAGAGAGAGAGGGGAGAGAGAGCAAGAGAGAGAGAGAAAGAGAGAAAGAGAGAAAGAGAGAGAGAGAGAGAGAGAGAGAGAGAGAGAGAGAGAGAGAGAGAGAGAGAGAGAGAGAGAGAGAGAGAGAGAGAGAGAGAGGAGAGAGAGAAAGAGAGAGAGAGATAGAGAGAGAAAGAGAGAAAGAGAGAAAGAGAGAAAGAGAGAGAGAGAGAGAGAGAGAGAGAGAGAGAGAGAGAGAGAGAGAGAGAGAGAGAGAGAGAGAGAGAGAGAGAGAGAGAGAGAGAGAAGAGAGAGCGAGAGGGGGGGGAGGGAGAGAGGAGGAGAGGTGGGAACCACTATCTCTATTATCACTATAATCGTTCTAGTCGCTCAAAGTAGCATCAGTATCTATATAAATCCTTGAACAGCATAAACCAGTGATAAAACCGAGATTAAAGAAATCTCAAGTTAAATCAACTGATTCAGTATATCTTCCCTACAATCTCTCTCTCTCTCTCTCTCTCTCTCTCTCTCTCTCTCTCTCTCTCTCTCTCTCTCTCTCTCTCTCTCTCTCTCTCTTTTCTCTTTCTCTTTCTCTCTCTCTCTCTCTCTCTGACCACAAACACCTACATCTATCACCAATCTAATTCCCTTCACTCACAATCAAATACACCACAATCCCAATCTATTTTTTTTCTATATAGAATATGAATCCGGTTACATCCCTGTTCTAACCCAGACCTGTATTTCCTAGTTGCAAAGGCAAGCAAGCAAGGCCAAAAGTTCACCGTCCAAGCACAAGCACCGTACCGAGCTAATGGGCAAGCGTGGCGAGGTCACTGTATAATAAGCTACGTTTTACCTGGACGGGGTGAGGGCCGAATGAGATCGGTGTGAAATAAGGAGATGATGACCGGAGACTTATTTTTTCTCTTCTTTCTCTTCTTCATTGGCCCCCCTCTTGTCTCGGCTCTTTTCACTTCTTTTTTTTCTTTTTTACTCTTTCCTTTCACCTTCCGGGTTTTTCTCTCCCTTTCTTTCTTCTCTTTTGCTCTTTAACTGTTCTTACTTCCCTGTCTTTTTGTTTTTCTTCTTTATTCCCTTCCCTTCCACTTTTCCCATCCTCTATTTCTTTCCCCTTTCCCTCCTTATTCCCTTCCTTTTTCTTTCCCTCTTTACTTTGCTTTCCTTCTCCCTTCCCCTTCTCTCTTGCTTTTATCCACTTCCCTTCTTTTCCTCCCTCCCCATCTCCTTTCCCTTCGTCCCTCCTGTTTACCCTCCCACCTCCCTCCCTCCCTCCTCCACTTACCCCTCCCTCCCCCCTGTCTGCATGTCAATCAACAGGCGTCACGTACGCAGAACTGACCTGATAACCCAGCCGACTGTTCGTGGCCTAACTGTCCGGAAGGGCGTTTGTGCAACAGCTGATCAGCGGCCGATAACCCTTATTGAATGCGTTGCTCTTCCGCAATCACCAGGTCATCAAAAGCACGCATGTTCGACCGTAATTACAGGCTGCTTAATTAGGCAGTGTTGGAGCAGCAATCAAATCACACCGTGACCGGACACCCTGAAGGTCAAACGCACAGGGGAGGGAGGTCGATGGGAGAGGGGAGCTGGGGGGGAGGGGTGTGATAGATAAGGGGACGCGGGGATAGGGAGGGGAGGGGGGGGTAGGACGAGGAGGAAGCGACAGAAGACAACAATAAGCAAAAGCAAAACAGAAGCACAAGCACACGAAGCGAGAGAGCAATTAACCTTTAGGCCAGCGCGAGGGGGTGATTGGAACATTGTGTGGTGCTTGAGTTATTCTGATTGGCATT
>NW_028234412.1:34200372-34202872 GCF_977035675.1 Penaeus japonicus
TTATTACACAAAAGAGGTATTCATCTCACTGCAAAGGAAATGGTTGATTAAGTGCATTCTGATCACTTCAAAGTCTTGAGTGATTGTTGCATTTTTACGATTATATGATGGAACGTTGTTATTTTATTGTCCGCACAGAAGCATGCAAAAATATTTTCTCTCTCTCTCTCTCTCTCTCTCTCTCTCTCTCTCTTTCTCTCTCTCTCTTTATCTTTCTCTCTCTCTCTTTATCTTTCTCTCTCTCTCTTTATCTTTCTCTCTCTCTCTCTCTCTCTCTCTCTCTCTCTCTCTCTCTCTCTCTCTCTCTCTCTCTCTCTCTCTCTCTCTCTCTCTCTCTCTCCCTCCCTCTCTCTCACACACACACACACACACATATACACATTCACATTCACACACACTCGCACGCGCGGTTGCTGTCTGCAATTCCACACCACAAGCCTTATCTTGTTGATGACATGTTACAGCAACAATTAACACACAGGCCACTGATCCGAAGGTTATTAACTGAACGAACTCCTTCTTACAAGGTACTTTAACACAGAGACTCTCTCATGGGAGTCATGAAATCGGAGAAGGGAGTAGGGAGGGGGAGGGAGGAGAGGAGTGAGGGAGAGGGGGAAGTGAGGGAGAAGGGGTGAGAGAGGGAGAAAGGGAGGAGGGGAAGGGGGAGGGAGAGGGAAATGAAGAAGAAGGAGAAGGAAAGAGAGAGTGAGTGGGAATGGGATAGGGAGAAGGAGAGGAAGAGGGAGGAGGAAGAAGAAGAGGAAGAGAAAGAGTAAGAACTTCCCTCCCTGTGCACTACCTTCCCCCTCCACTTCCCACCTCTTCCCTCCCCCTCCCATTCCCTCCCTTCCGCAACGGGCGTAACCTCCTCCCCTCCCCATCCCCCATCCCAGCCCGCATCATCGCCTTCCTAATCAAGCCTGATGACGTCACCCTCGTTACTCCAATTAAGCAATTATTACATCAATGTTCGTGATCTGTTTTGGCACCTCCTCAGTGCCTCTCTCCCGAGGGCACGCCGGGGCGCCTTCTGAGACATCGGGGAAAAGGCGAGAGAGGTCGAAGCCTTCGTTGGGGCCTGTCTCACACTCCTGTAGAAGTAGGATTTTTTTTTCCTTTTTTTTCGTCATGCTACGTGCTTTTTCTCCTGTTTTTTTCTATTTTTTCTTTCTTCTTCTTCTTCTTCGGATTCCTTTTCTTTATGTTCTAATTCATTCATTTGATCTGATATTTTTATTATTTTTATTTTTTTTAGCTCTGCTGTCACTAATATATATTTTTCTCTTTTCCAAACAAAAAATATATGTCTATCGGATATTTTGTTTCCGTGAATTCATTACTTTGTCGTTTTTCTGTCTATCATGTCACGGGTCTTTGCATCTCGTCTTTAAAAAAAAATCCATCTTTCTTTATGTTCAATAGAGGCTTTTAAATATAAAGACAAGTGAAGAATTTCAAAATTAAAAAGACATTCTAGATAATAATGATGATAATAATGATAATTATAATAGCAATAATAATATTATGATGATGCTAATAATAATAATAATAATCTTAATGACAATAACAATAATAGTGATGATAATAATATTAATAATAATAATAATAATAATAATAATAACAATAATAATAATAACAATAATAACAATAATAATAATAACAATAACAATAACAACAATAATAATCATATTAACGCCAACAATAATAAAAACAAATAAAACTAACACTAATGAAGCAACAAAAACAACCACGATAATGAGATATCGAAAGAACTCCCCGAAAAGCAGCAATTCCCGCGAGAGGTCGGAGCCCGCCGCCCCGTCCTAATCTGCATACTGATGTTCGCCACGCCACCTCTTGCAGAATTAAGCCACCCGATATCAACCAGGGCGGGCACACGTGGATTCCTTCAGGGTACGAGAGACACTACCCCCGGGGACTCCCCCTCGGTGGCACTAATACCCGCCGCGACGCCGTCCACCCCGTCTGGACAGTGCCAGTGCCAGTGCCAGGGCCGCAAACTCCGCTGTCTAGCAGACACTAGGATCCTCTTCTTCGCTTCCTTGAAAGACAGCAGGACCTCACCCCCCCCCCCCAAGTAATTAAGCAGAATTTAGGGGCGTTGTCCTTAGTGTGTAGGGTGCCAGTGTCTCGCCCCTTAGTAACACGAAGGTTCTGGTGGTTCAGTTTCTTTTCTTTTTATGTTCTCAGTGCGAGGGAATGCGGTCTGTTATTAGAAGAGGAGGAGGAAGAGGAGGAGAAGGTGGAATGGGAGGAGGAGGAGGAGGAGGAGGAGGAGGAGGAGGAGGAGGAGAAGGTGGAATGGGAGGAGGAGGAGTAGGGAGAGGAATGGGAGGAGGAGGAATAGGAAGTGTAGGAGGAGATAGAAGGGAAGGAGGATAAAATGAAGGAAGAGGAGGAAGAGAAGGAGAAAGTGGAATGGGAGGAGGAGGAGCAAGAAGAGGAATAAGAGATGGAGGAGGAGATAGAAGAGAAG
>NW_028234412.1:34225372-34227872 GCF_977035675.1 Penaeus japonicus
CATCAAATAAAAAAAAAATTAAAAAAAACATAAACGGATACAGAGAAAAGACGGGGACGAAGAAGAAAAAGAAGAAGAAGAAAAAAAGACGAGAAAGAAGAAGAAAAAGAGGAAGATGAAGAAGAAAAATGGTGAAAAAAAAGAGAAGAAGAAGGAGAAGAAAATACGAATAACGAATGGGAGACGAAAGGACACTTGGCGCCATAGAAGGAATACCGAAAGACGACGGGCGCATTTTCCGAATCTCTCTCTTTCGCGTGACCGTGACGTGGGAAGGACACAAGAGAGGAGGAGAGGAGGAGAGGAGGAGAGGAGGAGGCAGGGGAGGGAAGGAGAGCGAGAGGAAGGGAAGAAGAGAGGAAGGGAGGAAGAGAGGAAGGGAGGATGAGAGGGAGGGAGGGAGGAAGAGAGGGAGGGGGAAGATGGGGGAGAGAGAGAGAGAGAGAGAAAGAGAGAGAGAGAGAGAGAGAGAGAGAGAGAGAGAGAGAGAGAGAGAGAGAGAGAGAGAGAGAGAGAGAGAGATTGACCCTAATAAGAATCCCATCCATGCAATAAAGTACCTTAACGCCACCCTAAGAAGTGATCCAGCCTCCCTCAAGAATCATCTTTCCCTCTTAAGAAACACGCGCATTTTTACTCGAGATTTATTCATCAAAAATAAAAGCGTAATCTAAGGGAAAAAAATGAATCTAATGTTCATATCGTTCTCAATCCTTCATGCCAAAAAGTGATCTTTCGCGTTCTGTGAAGGATTTATGTTCATATGGCGTTCACTAATGCCGTCGGTGGAGGTCAGTGACAGCGATGGGCTTAGGAATTCCAGGAATAATTCTGCTTCTGTCTCGCCCCCCCCCCACCCCTCCCACCCCCACCCCTCTCTCTCTCTCTCTCTCTCTCTCGTTCTCTCTCTCTCTCTCTCTATCTCTGTATACAATGTATATAGTTTGAATAAACATATCAAAATCAAAATCAATCTCTCTCTCTCTCTCTCTCTTTCTCTCTCTCTCTTTAGCTCTATCTCTCTCCATTTCCATCTCTCTTCCACTCCCTCTTCCTTCCAGTCTCTCTCCCTCTCCTTCTCCCTTGTTCTCAAGGTATCGAACTCTCAAGGTTAATCCCATAACACTTCCTTTGATCACAGAAAAACCGACAATGATGCTGAAATGACGGAAGAGGCCGCGCTTTTGACAGAGCTGGAAACGCAGCCGTAACCCCCCCCTCCCCCTTCCCCCGTTACGTAATTGAAAGGATGCCATCAACTACCACATTCCAACTAAATTTCGCAGGTTGGACACATCATTATCACGCCAGAGATAAAAAAAAAAAATCATAATTTCTACCTGTCATTCAAGGTAATAAAATCGCCCATTAATTCGTCCTGTCTTCACGATGGCTTAAATAAATAAAAAAAACGTAATAAAAATAAGTAAGTTATCCTTGCTCCCCCTCAATATGGTATCTTCGACCAGAGGGACAATAACAGAACGCTGAAAAGAAAACGTGACACACAGAAAACGGGAACAATCGCCCTTCCGCCCATGGCCCAGTGTTCGAGTTTTGAAGAAAAAAAAAGTGTGAAGGAGATAGAAACAAAAAAGTCAACTCATAGTCCAGCGTCCGATATGAATAGCAGAGAACTGGAAGGAAAGTATTTGCAATATCTAGATAAAAATAAAGAAGAGAGAGAGAAAGAAAAAAAAATCCGTTTCTTTCAGCCAATGAACAGCTCGCGTGACCAGCTTGACCATCTCAAGAATCCTCGACGTCTTAAGAACAACCTTCAACCACCACTTAAATCGCATAACATCTTCCAAACGACGCGATTATGGCCACGCTGAGGCTTCTGGAACCTTCCTTCTCTTCAGTCTTTCGTTCCTTCTTCTTCTTCTTCTTCTGCTTCTTCTTCGTCTACCCCCTTTTTTTTTACTTATTCTTCATATCTTTCTTCTCTTTATTATTATTTGGAATTATTTGATCTTTTTTTTTTCAAAGCTTTGCTTCATATTCTCAGTTTTCAATATGTTTCTCTTTTAGAATTTCTATTTCATTTTTTCTTTCCTTTTTTTCCCTATATTGTCCTATCATTACTCTTATCCCAATTCTCCTCGTATATCACGAATCCACCTCAATCGTACCTCCTCTTTGTTAATCTAGGCCTATAAACCCCTAAATCCCCAATCACATTTCCAATCAATACTAATATTCCTTCACTCATTCTCCAATCTTTCTATGCACTCCATTTATGAATACTTTCACTCTTAAAGACATGCGGGCGACTTCTTAGCTAAGTGATGTCGCAGTGATGTAACGACGTACTGTTCAGACATTGCAAAAAGAAAAAACAAAAAAAGCCTGCAAATTTGCGGTCGAGGGACATTACCTGTAATTTGGTGAAATTTTTCTTCGAGAAGGAAAAAGAACGTCTCACACTTTACTTTCGGAATTTTGAAATCTAAAGCAAAAGCCTTTTAGGTAAATCTGATTTTCGAAATACAGGTCG
>NW_028234412.1:34247872-34257872 GCF_977035675.1 Penaeus japonicus
CCCCCCTCCCCATTCCCTCCCTCCATCTACCCTCCTTCCCTTTCCTCTCTCCATCAACCCTTCCCATTCCTTCCTCCATCTCCCCTCACCATTCCCTCCCCTCTCCCCTTCCTCCCCCCCCCCCATCGCACCCTCGCCTCCTGCCGTTTCCACGAGAAAGTTGCACAGGGTGATACATAACTTCCAACAGAGTGCAGGGTCATTTCGGCACGTTCTTATCACGGCAATTGCGCAACACAGAATTCATTCTGACATCAGGGGAGGGGAGGGGAGGGGAGGGGAGGAGATGGGAAGGGAGGAGGGAGACGAGAAGAAGGGAAGGGAAGGGAGGAGAGGGTAAGGGAGGGGAGGAGAGGAGGGAGAAGAGAGGAAGAGAGGGGAGGGGAGAGGAATGGGAAGAGACGGATGGGGAGAGGATGAGAAGAAACGGGAGAGGTGAAGATGGGAATGATCGGAAGGGGAGTGAAGATGAAGGGACAGAAGAGGAGGGGAGGGGACGAAAGGGATGGGGAGAGGAAGGGAAGGGAGGTAAAGGGAAAAGAGATAACAGTTAGAAAGGCTGGGAGGGTCACGGATAAACGAATGCATGAACACGGTCGAGAGGGAGAAGAACGCCAGGAATGAAAGACCACAAAAGATGACATTTTTCTTTTCTTCCCCCTTTCTCTTAGCGTGATGATGTCGAAGTATTCAAAGAACGCTATACCATAAAATAAAAAAAATAATAAAAAAAAAGAACAAATCAAAATAAAATTAGACATATATATAGAATGAGAAATATACAACTATCCTTCAATACAGCATGATGAATACATGCACGGAGACACAACCGAGTAAAAATCACGTAAAAACACAATCCTATTTCAGTACATCCTAGAGAATCCTCCAAAGTTCCTCCAGTTGAAAGCACTAAATCGCATTTATACAGTATTTGCTGGGGGGGGGGGGGGGGAGTTTCGCAGGTATTACTTGACTCCTGGTGGGGTCATATTACTGGAGTAGCGAACATTACAGAGAAAAAGAAGGTAACAATTACGTCCTTTTTAAAAGCAAAGAAATTGAATGAAAGCACGACGGGCCACAATAACCAATAACATCACCAACATTAACAACATCACCATCAACAACAAAAGTCAAACAAACAAAAAAAAACACAACCTAAACCACAAAAAAAAAAAACAAGAATAACAACACTAACAGTAATAACAACAACAACGAAATTGTAGAGTGGCTGCGGGAGTCGCTTGCGGACGAGTGAGGCAACAGCCACGCTAACCACACCGCCGCACCGCCTCAGAGCTTTTGTGAAAAGACCATAATGATGATGGTGATGATGACAACAGTTGGTGACGATGGTGATGGTGGTGGTAGGGATGATGATTGTGATGATGTCATCATTTGCACAACAGAAATATACAGAGCTTTGCATTTTACAGGAAATACAGGTCATGGAGGAGAACGGGAAATATATGGAGGGAAGGAGGAAAAGTAGGAGGAGCGAGAGAGAGGTAGGGAGGGAGAGAAGGAGGGAAGGAAAGAAGAAAAGAAAGAAAGAAGGGAGAGAGAGAGAGAGAGAGAGAGAGAGAGAGAGAGAGAGAGAGAGAGAGAGAGAGAGAGGAAAGAGAGAGAGAGAGAAATGATAGAAAAGCAAACATAAAAAAAATACGAAATAGGACTACATAAATCAAAATGGATGAAGGCGATGCGAAAAAAAAATCCAAGTAAATCAGAATATATCTGAGAGCCAACAGCGGCAAGGAGGAAACGCGCAGAATAATAAGGTACGTCTAGAAAGCCCTTTTAAGACGACACTCTTGCGGCACACGGGAAGACATTCATTCCTATGGTACGAAATTACAACTTCCTTGACTTAATTTCACGTTGAGGAGCAAGCATTACGTCTTTCTCTCTTCCTTTCTTTAAGCAGAGTTTCTCTCTCTCTCTTTCTTAATCTGCCTCTTCTTACTCTATAATCTTCTCTTTCTCTATCTCCCTTTTCCCTCCATCCCTCCCTCCTCTCTCTTTTTCTTTCTTTCCTTTTCTTCTCTCTCTCTTTCTCTTTCTCGCTCTCTCTCTCTCCAAATTTTCTCTTTCTCAATCTCTCTCTTCCTTCCCTTTCTCCTTCCCTCCTCTCCCCCCCCCCCCACCTTCTTCCTTCGACATTTTCCTCAGGCAACGAATTCCATCAACGTCAGAACATCAAAAGAGAGATAAAAATGAGATTAAAAAAAATAATAATAAAATAAAAAAATAAGACCGCATCGCTTTCTCCCTTAATTAGATAACGGTGAGCTTTGCCGTAACATAATAATAACAGGGTTTCACAATCTCCCGTAACAAAGGATGAGAGGAAGCCTACACCGGGGTCCCGTCAGACGTGCTGTTCGCTACCCATAAGGAGAGTGTGAGAAGTGTATGCCTTTATATGGAACGGAAAATATGGCTTCTTAATAAGCTCTAGATTACTTTCTTTCTGTTCAATAGTTGTTGTTTTTTTTAGATGAATATTGCTCTTAATATGCTCCTTCGTGCGTGTGGATTTTTTTAAAGTTAAGTTATTCGTGTCTTTACCCATCTATCACTGCCTTTCTCTTCCCGAACTCTTTCTCTCTTATCTCTCTCTCCATCCATCTTGCCGTCAATCTACCTTATTCAACAACCAGTCATCAACTAATTCTTCCAACAAATCCAAAATCAAGCCATCTAACCATATATCAACCAAAGAAAAGACACCATCTGCAACAAACAACGACAAAAAACAGCAAGACACTCCGAGGCCGTGAAACAGGTGGCGCAGACACACTATCCAGTGACATATCAGGCCTCCAGCATCCCGTCTTGACTGGGGGGGGAGGCGTCAGGTGTCACTTGCTTACCTCCGTCTCTGCAGATTTGGCATCACGCTTTTGTGCATGTTTATGGGGGATGGGTGTAGGTGTATTGCATGTGGGTGCTTATGGTTTGCGTGGAAGGCTGAGGGTGTGAGATTGAGCAAGCTTGTGTTACATAATGTGGGGTTATTTGCATTCTTGTGACCTATAAATTTTATTTGCAAATATCTACTTAAAACAGCCTCGTCCTTAGGTGATATTTCTCACCGTGGCACTAGAACTAATATCCATTAATATGTTTATTTATAATCAGTTAAATAATCAAAAAGAAAAGAAAAAAAAAATGATTCACAGGAGAGTACAAGCGTGACTACTCCCCGCAACTCAACCGCCAACACCAACCACCAACAATAACATTAACAGACGACATAAAATTTGAAAAAAAAAAAAAAAAAAAAAAAAAAAAAAAAAAAAAAAAAAAAAAAAAAAAACACCGCGTACAGCCCGCACTTTCGAGTCGCTCAGGCTATCGTCGAAACGACCCGAAGGCCTTGTAAACCCGGCCCTGCACGATACCACTTATCAGGGTCATATGGCACCCTCGTCTATCTCTATCACCTCCCTCCCCTCGGCGCATTGTGTCAGATTCAGAGGAGGTCAATGACTCGGCGGATATCGTGTTGAATGAGGTCTAAATAAAGGAAGGGAGAGAGAGAGAGAGAGAGGGATGGATGGATGAATGGAAGGAGAGAATGTAAGGGGATAACATAAAAATAGAGAAAATTTGAGACAGAAACGGAGAATGAAAAGGAGAGAAAGAAGTCGAAAGTTTTCTCGAATCATATCTAATCTTTCTCTCTCTCTCTCTCTCTAAGAATATCACCCCTCCCCCCCCCCCCGCTCAAAGCACTGGGAGGGGGCGTCTGCACTAAAGCGTGTGTTTCGTTTCATCATTATGTTGATATCATGAGTGAGTTTAGATGTGCTTATTGCAGGTGTAGATGTATGTTTGTATGAGTATGTGTGTACATATGTATGTGGACAAAAGTTTATATGCTTAAGTGTGTGGTATGTGAGTACAAGTGTGTGTGTGTGTGTGTGTGTGTGTGTGTGTGTGTGTGTGTGTGTGTGTGTGTGTGTGTGTGTGTGTGTGTGTGTGTGTGTAGGTATAGTTATTATTCCAAAGCAGTTTTCGAAAACTAGAAAGCAGGAAAACAAATTAACATATCGTCATGCATGTTAATTAGTGTGGTTTTACATGTGGCACACATGACTCATCAGGTATGTTTCTTACTTCATTTATCTCGCTCCCTCCTCTCTCTCTCTCTCTCAATCCCCCCCCCCCCCTCTATCTCTCTCTTTCTCAAGAGAGAGAGGGGGGCTCTCTCTCTCTCTCTCTCTCTCTCTCTCTCTCTCTCTCTCTCTCTCTCTCTCTCTCTCTCTCTCTCTCTCTCTCTCTCTCTCTCCTCCTACAAGATCCATCTTCTTCCCTCCCTCTCCCTCTCTCTACCTCTCCCCCTCCATCCCTCCTTCTCCCAACCACGATCATTCTATTCATCTCTGTCTATCCCTCATTTATCCTCGTTTTCTCCCGGCCATAAATAATAATCGCCCAACAACCGCAGTTCAAACGGGGTCAAGCGTAAACAATGTTACGGAACGGCGCGAGTTTCTTGACCGCCCTTTCTTGTGACCTTCTTGAAGAAGCCCGGTGAAGACGCACAAACAAGGGAGCTAAGTCGGAGGGTTTACATATATGGTGTACGTATATAGTGTCCATACGTTGTGTACGTGTTAGATTTACATACGTAGAGTCCATATGTAGTGTACATAAGCGATGTACATATGTAGTATACAGATATCGTGTAGACGTATAGAGTAGAGCTATAGTATATGTACATGATCAACACTCAAACATAAAGTGACAGAGAAATCATGATTGCCTGTTTAAATGAATGGGTATGTAAGTTTACGGTCTATTGAAAAACAAATAATCATACGAAATAAATCACTAGTTATATAATAATACTGTTACAATGCAAATAAAAAAAATGCACGTTGCACATGACGTTCAATGAACAGGTAATCATACAATATATATTTATATACAGCGGAATCAGCATGTAAAAAAAAAGTATTGGACATCGATGTAAATAACACCACTGACTTCAAGGATTAGAAAATTTAACCTTAACCTAAATTTCACGTGTATTGCTCTGTCCAAAATCATGTACAAGAAATTACTATCTTCTCTACGCTGACGATTAAAATGCTGAGACATAGTTATAGATATGTCAATAATACATGAATGGACGCTAATATAAGGTTGAAAACGGGTCGGCAAGGTTTGAAAATAGCCCAGAGTGTATCTAATATATATATATCATTGCATAAAAAAGTAAATGCCTGGATAAATAAACAAATTCTGTATCATTTATCCTTACGAAACGGATTTATCCACAACAAATCCATAAAACCCTTGCACAAATATAGGTTTTAAATGCGATTTCGGCACATAATAGGGAATGGCGAACACTCTTTTCCTTCGACCAATGAGAAACTACCTCCTTGTATTCCGTAAGTTCTGATTGGCTGCGGCGCTACTTGGGGTGATGACGCAACACTGTGACGGGAAACATGAGGAGTCAGGGATTTCATGGTGACTTGCTCTGGATTCTCGGCGCAAGGGAAAGTATATCGCTATTGTGTTTAACCTTTCCAAGACCTCGATCCTTATGCTCGCCTATTTGTTCATTTTAAACTATCATTAATGGTATGTCCACCTATCTATTTGATATGTTGACGTATCTGCCTGGGTATTTAAATTGCACCCTGCTTTCAGTATTTGTCCGCGTTGGTCTTATTTTTTAAACATATTTCTACCCATATATATATATATATATATATAATATATATATAATATATATATATAATATATATATATATATATATAATATATATAAATTATAATATATATATATATATATATATACATATATATATATATATATATATGTGTGTGTGTGTGTGTGTGTGTGTGTGTGTAAATTATATATGCGTGTGTGTATGTATGTATGTATATATATATATATATATATATATATATATATATATATATATATATATATATACATATATATATACACAAATATATATACATCTGTATACTAATATATCAAAAAACGAATTAAACTTAAATCAAGTAAAGGAACTTGTTTTGAAAAAAAGAAATCTGACGGAGCATGCAATCTTTCGTGTAATTAAACCTTGCGCACTCGATATTTTCCACGTACACCAGAGGGGCGTGTCTACCCCTTATCTATTATTGATTTTATCATTACTTGTATATCGCATTGACACTGAAAATGTAAGCATGGATTTTAATATCATTATTGCATTTATTTTACCCTTACTGGATCAGGCCCATTACCTTTTTTTCCTATCTCGGAAGTTGTGGGTTTTTCACTGATTAACTGATAAGAAGAAATTGATGCATAGCTCTCTCTCGTGGTGGGTGTTCATGTGTGTAAGTATTTATTAGTAAATTACGAACGAAGTGACGAATATGGATGAATTCATGGCACGACAGTCACTTGCTCTGCGGAAATATCCCTTCGTGTTGTCGTATGTCAATCTGTGGGGTGTTGCATAGGGTCGTGCTTAAGGCGTGGGTGACCTTGGCGGTAATGGAAAAGGGTAGGGTAGGGTAGGGTAGGGTAGGGTAGGGTAGGGTAGGGTAGGGTAGGGTAGAGTAGGATAGGGTAGGGAAGGGATGGGTAGAGTAGGGGGAAGGCTGAAGAAGGGTCCGAGATGGTCACGCTAACCCTCGTTCCAGGGGCAGGGGGAGGGGAGAGAGAGAAGGCACCGGTCGATGCCAGCGTACCCTAAGGTCGTCAACAACGGCATTACGACTCGTGGAACCTCTCGTAAATAACCTCCCTAAGACGGAGGTAGAGCTGTTACGGAGGACATCCCCCTCCCCCTCCCCCTCCCCCACCGCCCATCACCCTAACCCCAGGAGGCCATCGTGTGTGCAAGATATCGACCTTCTTTGTGGAGCCGCGGTGGACTTCGCCGGGTCAGGGGTCAAGCACCTATATTCCCTTACTTGGTGATGCAAAAGGAGAAAGAAAAAAAGAAAAAAAAAAAGAAACGGGGTGGGGCTTAATCCCTCTCTTCGATCTCTTCACTGCGCACTTGAAGTAACAAACAGTGTTAGGGGAGGCCGGTCTTACCTCATCTCAGACCGATGGACTAATTAAAGCAGCCAACTCAAGGTGCAACGGAAGCCCCGCCATTGCACCGGAGTCTTAGGGCTTCACTGAGGAGTGTCCCCCCCCCCCTTTTCTTTTACTGACCTTCGTGCGTCTGAGTGTTCGGTATGCCCCGTGTCTAAACATGAACGTAAATAAATGCGCGCATGAAATAAACAGAAATGAAGGAAGACTGACAGACTAATGGCTAGAGTTTCCCGTGAAGGTCTTTCTAGATAACAAATCCAAGCTGAGGAATCCACAAAACGCGACAATCGGTCTTCCTTTGCTTTACTGGAAGCATCTCGCGCCTTCTGTGGTACGACAAAGTGTGCTTCTACTTCTTGGGATTCTGAAAGTACTCTGTCATAACTTGGAAACAACTGACAAATAATCCAGTTAAAAAGAATCCATATCTAGCATGTGCCTTTTCACACTCGAAGACAAACAACGACACACGCAAACACGCAAATAACTCGCAACCACAAAGTCTAAATAAAAGTCATGGAGAATTTATAATCTGAGTGAAGGAAAAATCAAAAAGTAAACAATCCTACTTCCTAACTTCAGCGTCCACATTCACACCAATCCTACATTCCCTTCCCCACGCATCGCTCTAAATTACCGCCCCTTCGCCCCTCTCCCCTCGTCCTCCGCGGCCCAGCCTACCCACAGGACGCGTCACTCGATCAACACGACCTGCCAATCGCTGCCACGCGTAACGGGTGAGCGATGACGCCGAGGACTGTCAACTGAGAGTAAGTCGTGACCATCGAGGACGTCGAGGGACGTGGATGGATGTCGGGTCGTGTACAGTTCGGAAATTAGAGGATGCCTCCCTCGCTCTCTCGCTCTCTCTCTCTATCACTCACTCACTCACTCTCTCTCTCTCTATCCTAATCTTCTCTTTCTCTATCTCCCAACTCTCTCTCTCCCTCCTCTCACTCTTTCTTTCTCTCCCTCTCCCTCTTTCATAAGTCATATACGTATAGAAATATCTACACACATTCGAGTGTTGCATACACTAGCTGAATATATCCACGTAGGCATTCGTACACAAAATCCGAATCCAAAGACCGTTTTCAGCAAGCTAAGCACCGCCAGAGCCATCTATCATCAGCAAACAACACATTTCCAACCTCTTATTATGCGCGATGACAGATGTCTCTATCTTGCTCGAGCTGCAACAGTACCTGTAGGGTGCATATCAATGCCACAACCACAAGGTCAATGACACAACAGCTGCAAAAAAAAACCCGACAAGTGATACACGTACCGACGGAGATCATCATCGTCGCAGCTGTAGTGAGTCGGTTCACCTCAACCCGGATTTAGCGATGATTGAATTCCCCGACTGTCCGGGTCGGGAATGATTACTCGCCAGCGTTCAGACAGACAAGCGCACACACACACACATGCACGTGTTTTTTATTAGGAGACTCCTCGTCTGCATACTGTGTGTACTGTTTGGTCGGGAGGGCGGAGAAGGGGATGCAGAGGGTGAAGTTGCAGGAGAGGAAGGGGCAGAAATAGGGCAATGGAGAGATATTTGAGGACCTCTTGCACCTACGTAACACACACACACGTTTGTGTGTGTGTGTGTGTGAGAGAGAGTGAGTGAGTGTGTACATATATGTGTATATATGTATATGTATATGTATATATGTATATATATAGAGAGAGAGAGAGAAAGGGAGAGGAGAAAAGAAACAAATCATAATGGCCTCAGAGAAGAGGGAAATGCATAAAGTTAGAGAAACTAAAAAAATGTCAATGAATGTCAATTTTCAGCCATTGAGAAATAGCAGGGGTTCCACAAAATATAGAAAGGAATGCAAATTAAGCAATTCACGCAATTATGACAATAAAGGTAAAAAAAATAAAAAGAAATAACCCAATCCTCTATACACGACCAATGCTTACTTATCAAAAAGGCGAATATAAACAATACTCGAAAACCTTGAATATAATACAAAGTTGCAAAAATAGAATAGCAAAGAAAATGCATATATATATACTGCTAAACCGGAAACAGCTGTGCACCAAACAAAGGCCTTTTATAAATATCTTAGCTTTTGTTCCTTTTCCTTTTTCTCCAGCCTTCTTTCTATCCTCTCATTTAGTGTGTATTAAACATTATTTTTTGCAATATGATAATCGCCATTGGTCTCATAGCCAGTCCACTGGAGCGAACGTTCTGAGAAAATAATGCATGACTGCTCATGTATTTCGGCGACATGCATTCAGTGTCTTTGTCGAAATTGTCTGTCAAGTCATTAAAACGCCAGACGCTTTTATCAGAAATCATTTAAATATATGATGAATAATACACATAATACTCATTGTTTGATTTTACTTCAGTTTATTTGCATATGAATATATACTATGTGTTTATGTGTGTCCGTGTGTGTCTGCTAAATTTGTATTTATCCATATTCATATATGTATATATATGTATAACTATATCTATACTCATCTCTCTCTCTCTCTTCATATATATATAAATATATATATATATATATATATATATATATATATATATATATATACATATGTGTATGTATGTGTATGTATGTATATATATACATATATATATACACACATATGTGTGTACATATTGTGTATATGTGTGTGTGCGTGTGCGTGTGTGTCCATGAATAAAACACTAATAAATAACAAAAAATTCACTGCAACAATGAAGGAAGTGCAACAAAAACACCTATGCATTTCCTACTTCATTTCACTCCGATCAGGAAATGCCGCCGTGGCCTTCCCATAGAGCGGATATTACGAGGGCAACGCAACACAAAGATTCCTTGGCATTTCTCTCTCGAAATCTCTCCTCCCGTTCCCTTTGTCGTCTGCCAACCTGTCACGATTGCGCGAGGTATCTAGACTTACACACACACACACACA
>NW_028234412.1:34260372-34270372 GCF_977035675.1 Penaeus japonicus
GTGTGTGTGTGTGTGTGTGTGTGTGTGTGTGTGTGTGTGTGTGTGTGCGTGCATAACTAAAACATCTCAAAAAAATTCCACCGAAAATCGTTTAAGTCTTGTTGTAAAGAGCCAGTGTTCAAACGGCAGCTATTAGCCCTAGAGTATTTTAAGCGATGGGTCCTTACGGCAGCATATATGTAGCGGAGATCGTAAAAGGGAGCTATGTAATGGGCCATAAGGACGGTTCCTGATAGGACTTTATAAGCTTTTATGCGGCTGAATTTGGGAATTGAAGATGATGGGATATGGCGGCAGAGACTGTTTGCTTATTTGCGTTCGTGTGCTTTTTGTGACATGTTATAGGTTTATGTGCGTATGTATGTGTATATTTAAGTATGTATAAACACACACACATACACATACTTTATCTTGTTCCAGTCCCGTGTTGGCATCTCCCATTTCACTCTTCTCTTTAAAAATTCCCTCTGGTCTTCTGTCTTCTGGTTTACTGTCTCCTTCATTACTCTCTATCCTGTTCTTTTATGCGCTTCTTCCCCTTCCGCCTTAGTATCTCGTCACTTCATTACTCTCACCAGTAAAACCATCCCTGTTGTTATTTCCACATCCACCGTAAGTTTCCACGTCCATATAGTCATCACCGTCATCACCATCAAAGCCAGTCATCACATCACCACAATACAACACCCTTTCCACCCTTTCCTTAGGCCTATCTTCCTTGTGCTTGTCTTTTCTTACACATGTCCGCCCCCACCCTCTCCCCCTTTAGTTTCCCTCCCCTTCCCTCCCTTTCCCCCTCCTCCCCACCCCCACCCCTCCCCTCCACCCCCTAGAGCAAGATAAGCCCCGCCCTCCGCGAAGTACCAGCCCGCCCTCGGCCGCCCTCGCCTCGATATTCGTGGGCGTTGACTCCAACAGCAGTGAACGAGCGAACAAGCGAACGAGGTGCTTGAGGCGCTCGATTGGCTTGTTTGGGCCTTTCTGCTTTGGGTCATTTCTTTCTCTTGCTTTTCTTCCTCTGTTATTGTGTATTTCTTGTCTCTCTCTCTCTCTCTCTCTCTCTCTCTCTCTCTCTCTCTCTCTCTCTCTCTCTCTCTCTCTCTCTCTCTCTCTCTCTCTCTCTTGTTCCTTTGTGCTTTATTTTTCTAAATCCGCTGTTTTTTTCTTCTGTTGTTTTTCTTTGTTCTACTTCTCGTTTTTCTTGTTCTTCTGATTGTTCTTGTTCTCCCCGTTCTCTCATTCCTCTTAATGTTCTTGTTCTTTATCCTGTCCGCTTGTTCTTTTTTTCTTGATCGGGTGTTTTTTCTTGTTCTTATCTTATTTTACTTGTTTCGTATTTTGTTTATTCTATTTGTTTCTTGTGTTAGTTCTCCCATTCCTTTTCTTTTTCTCCATTGTTTCAATCCTTCGAGTCTTCCGTATTCTGCTTTCTCTCTCTTATAATCATCATTGCCATCATTATTGTCATCTCCATCACTCATTTCCTTATGGTTAGTTTCGCCACCCTACGCCTTCCCGCCCCTTTGACGAACCTTTGCCACGCCCACGAAGAACGCGGAAGTGGGTCCGAAATACCCTCCTCCCTCCTCCCTCCACTCCCACCCCCTCCCCCTTCCCTTCCCTTCCCCCATAGCTCCCCAGGTATGCCGAAAGGAGCCAAGTGACAAATGGAAAGACAACACAAGCCGTACTTCGAAATCCCTTGTTTTTTTTTCTCTCTCTACTCCTTCTTTTATTTATTTCTCTCTCTTCCTCTCTTCCTTTTTCTTTTCTCTCGATCTTTTTCTCCCTTATTCTTCTAACGTTGACATACCTGGGGAAGGGAGGGGAGGGGGGTTAAGGGTACAAGGAGTAGAAAGAGAGAGAGAGAGAGAGAGAGAGAGAGAGAGAGAGAGAGAGAGAGAGAGAGAGAGAGAGAGAGATAGAGAGACAGAGAAAGAGAATACTGTAAACAAATAAAGGAATTTTGTTTTTAAGCTTTTAGAAAGTTACAAACTATCGCGCAAGCCATAAACACAAACTAAATATCATAAGACCCATTGTGTACAATTAATCTGGGAAGAATTTCGATACAATGCGCAGTTACACGTGTATTAAAATGAGCATTAAGCATAATGTTCAGGAAAGCGAAGTGAAAGTATACACAAAGACATACACATGCGACCCCTACATACCTAAGAGTTCTGGAAGCCTTAAGAAAACTGATGATGACGTAAGATTAAAATCTACAGCCATTTTCACAAACATGTTCTGGACCTACGATCTACATACAAAAATAGGGGAAATACCCCCCTTCCCGCGCCCTCTTCCTTATTCCCTATCATGAAACCCTCTTCTCTCTCTCTCTCTCTCCCTCTCTCTCTCTCTCTCTCTCTCTCTACCTCTCGCTCTCTCTCTACTTCTCCACTTCTCTCTCTCTCTCTCTACTTCTCTCTCTCTCGCTCTCTACTTCTCTCTACCTATGCCTCTGGCTATTCCTCTCTCTCTCTCTTCCTTTCTTCCCCCCTCTCTCCCTACCGCTCCCTCTCTCCTTACCCCCCCCCCTTTCCCTTCTACGCCCCATTGTATAATACCTCTTAATGACAAGGGGGGGGAGTGTAGGGGTATGACCTTGCCCTATAAAGGGTCCTCCTTCCTTGACCTCTCTCGTGCTGCTGTTGTGACGGGAATGGTAATACAATTAGGCCCGTGTGTGCTCTGGTTAGTGTGGATTGGGTGGTGGGTAAGGGAGGGGATGGGGTGGGAGTGGGGGAGAGGTGGACTGTTGGTAAGGTGAAGATGCGGAGAGTTATAACAATAACAATAATAATAATAATAACAATAATAATAATGACAATGATAATGATAATAATAATAATAATAACAATAAGGATAATAATAATTACAAAAATAACAATAACAACAACATTTGTACCAAGAATAGTAATAATAACAACAAAAATGATAATGACAAAATATAATAAAGGGTATATTTCGTAAATTTAGTGTTACGGGGGGTGGGGAGATCTGACATATCCTATTTGATAATAATTTCGGTCCACAAATCTTGGCGGGTGTATTTCGAAGGGTGAGTGGGTGAATGGGTGAATAATCCTTAAGAAAATAAAAGGTTGAACAGACTCAAATGCAACATTGATCAAAAGAAATGAATCAATATTAAAAGCAAGGAAATTAATCACAACAAAAACAAACGCATTTATTAATAAGTAAGAAACCTTTTTACATATCAAATAAGCATCTAGCGCGGAATATCTTGATCAACTTCAAGACATGATGAGTTCCGTTAGAACTTAGCATAACTTGATTCAAGTAATTAGATAAACATCTTAGGATGAACTGCCTAGAACTTTAATTTCACTGACTGAATGTTGGTGCTTGAAGCTCGCATCACGGCCATTCTCTGTTCATTAGAGAAACCTGTTCATTTGTTCACCTGTTCACTGGGATGTTATCTCCTTCTCGGGTGTTCTGGAGACATGCTCACCTGAGGAAGAGAATAAGAGAACATCAAAAATTGCAATAAAGAAAAAAAAAAAAAAATACGATTCAATATAATATAAACACAACCAGGGAGCCAGCGTGGGACATTTTTATACAATGACGAGAACATTCAAATCTGCAATAAAATAAATTGTTCTTAAACTAAACATAAATGACAACGCAAACAAACACTGAGAACCAGAGAGGAATCGTTTTAATAATAGGAAAAATAACAAATACTAATGATAACAATAATGATGAATATGATGATGATGATGTTAATGAAGATGATGGTGATGATAATGATGATGATAATGAAGATGATGATGATGGTGATGATGACGATGAAGATGACGATGACGATAATGATGATGATAATAACACTAAAATTAATCGACAACAAAATAAGATCTACAAGAACCCAAAAAAATCAACTTAGCGAAGGCATCTCCACTCCATTCAGTTCGCAGGCAATGGGCCCGATTCCCTGCTAATGAGATTCGCAACCTCCGCGCAGATCAACGGCGCAATTTGCATATTTCAATCTCGGTTTTGATTCCGCATTAATAAAAAAAACTAAGGCGGACGAGACGATAGATGATGGTGATGATTCGGTGATAGTAAAAAAGGGAGGGAGGGAAGGAGAGAGAGAGGGAGAGGGAGGGAGAGGGAGGGAGGGAGGGAGGGAGAGAGGGAGAGGGAGAGGGAGAGGGAGAGGGAGAGGGAGAGAGAGAGAGAGAGAGAGAGAGGAAAACAAAGACTAAAAACATGATAAGCGATAAGGTTTGGTTTTCTTTATTTGTTTGTGTGTGCGTGTGCGTGTGTGTGTGTGTGAGTGTGCGTGTTCGTGTACTTGTGCGTGTGTGTGTGCGTACACATGCAAGTACAGACACATATATATTGCATGTGTGTATACCAAAGTCCAGAGAGGAGAAGGCAGGCGACCCCACCGACCAAGCCACATAGCCAGGGAACCCACGCATTGCCTATACAACGTGAGGGAATGTCCAGCTGTCAACAGCCCCATACACCCCCCCCCCTACATTGCCAGTAGTCCCTCCTAACTTCCCTTCCCCTCATGTAGATGTGTATCGCCCACATGTGTCGCCCAACATCTGTTAACAGCGTACATAACCCACCGCTGTGTAGTCCACTTCCCCACCCCACCCCACCCACCCACCCACTCATCCCAACCCCCACCTCCTCCTTCGGACCGGCCACTTAAGGGAGCTTACTGTGTGGTCCCACTTGGTCTTTCGTTTTTTTTTTTGTTTTTTTGTTTTTGTTTTTGCGAAGCTTTCAAGGATATTGATCACTTACTAACAAAGGCAAAGGAAGGATTAAATCACAGGCGATGACGGTTTCGAGGTAGTGTGTGTGTGTGTGTGTGTGTGTGTGTGTGTGTGTGTGTGTGTGTGTGTGTGTGTGTGTGTGTGTGTGTGCGTGTGTGTGTGTGTGTATGTGTAAGGTCGTGTGTTAGGATTTTGTGTTGTTTTAAAATTGGTGGACACGTGTATACACAAACGCACATGATCATACAGACAGACCGCCATATATACATGCATGCTTGCAGGTAGGCAGACAGACAGATACACACACACACATACACACACACACACACACACACACACACACACACACACACACACACACACACACACACACACACACACTCCCAAACAGCTGATTAATTGAAAAAGGGGCGGGGAAGACGTCAATATTTCACATGCTCACATCCAGCTGTTACTATTACGTGACTAACAAGGAAAATATGTCGGTCACATTTAATTCTTTAATTAATCAATTTTCACACTAATTAGAAAAGCTGATGACGTCGCCGCGTTTAGGTAATTTGTGGTTGAGTTGAATATGAGAGAGAGAGAGAGAGAGAGAGAGAGAGAGAGAGAGAGAGAGAGAGAGAGAGAGAGAGAGAGAGAGAGAGAGAGAGAGAGAGAGAGAGAGGGGGGGAGAGAGGGGGAGAGAGAGGGGGGGAGGACGGGAGGGGGAGAGACAGAGAGAGAAACACAGAGAGAGAGAGAGAGAGAGAGAGAGAGAGAGAGAGAGAGAGAGAGAGACTGCAACAAGGTCAGGCTGCCTTCAAATTCAAATTCAATACACGCTTATCTCCCACATACCACAAGGTCGTGATTCCAATCCACAAACTATGAATAGGCCTTCCTTAATGCCCTTATCGCTAATCGTTTCGGCTACCTTAATATAAAAAAATCATGAGGATTAGTGATTGGCTAGTCCGCGCCACGCCCTCGCCTTATCAAAGCGGTAATGACACGAAGAACCGTCATTTGTCTTCGTTCCAGATAGCCAGCCAGATTGTCTGTCTTCCGTCTATCTCGTTCTGTCTGTTTCTCGATCTGTTTCTGCCCCGCTGTCGGTTTTCTTGCTTTGGTTCTCTTTGTCTCTGTCTCTCTCAATCTTCCACTCGCTGTTTCTCTCTTCTTTTCGCCCTCCTTCTCTCTCTATTCCTTTTCCTCTCCCTTTCCCGCTCCCTCTCTCTCCCTCTAACCCTCGCCCCCTCCCTCTCCCTTTCCCTATCTTTCTCCATACACTCCTTTATCCAATAATTCTTCCTCTCTCTCTTATTTCTCCAACTTTACCTTCTCCATTTCCTGCCTTTTTCCCCTTCCGCGTAACATGTGCACACGAGGCACTGACTAAAAACGGCATTAAGGTCTACCATAACACTGTCAGCCAGTCGTCAACCCGCCCTTACAGCCACCACGTCCGACCGTCAACCATGTTTGCTCGTGAGGTAAACAAAAGCAAACAAGGCTTTCGGTGCTTATTGCGTCTCGAGGCTTGCGCAAATAAACAGATGATTAGACCTATCTAACACGACGGCGATGTATCGTTTCTCAAAAATTGTAGTTATGAGGGGATAGGCCTACACTACTGTATTTTCTTTCACTTTCCATCTCCCCCCTCCCCGTTTCATGGCGTCGTGATTTGTTTGTTTAGTTGTTAGCATGTGAGGAAGAAGGGGGGGAAGGGGAGAGGGAGAGGGAGAGGGAGAGAGTGAAGAAGAGAGTGAGGGAGAGGGGGAGAGAGGAGGAGAGATAGATAGATAGATAGATAGAGAGAGATTGTCACAAAATCACGGAAGAAAACAGTAAAAAAGGTAAAAATACCAGCAAAAATAATTTTAGCTATTAACAGGATCAGTCTAATAAAACAAATGACTTTAACCTTGTAGGAAATATATCAAACGTAAATTTTACCAAATGGCTTATCTTAAACCGAAAATCATGATAAATACGAGTTACTAATTAATTATTATCTGGTATTATGATCCATCAGACTAGTAGTTTGACTACTGTATTTTCTTTCACTTTCCACCCCCCCCCCCCTACCCGTTTCATGGCGTCGTGATTTGTTTGTTTAGTTGTTAGCATGTGAGGAAGAAGGGGGGGAAGGGGAGAGGGAGAGGGAGAGGGAGAGAGTGAAGAAGAGAGTGAGGGAGAGGGGGAACGGGGGTGAGAGGAGGTAGTGAATAGATAGATAGAAGGAAGAGAGGCTTGTCAAAAATCAGGAAGAAACAGTAAAAAAGGTAAAAATACCAGCAAAAATAATTTTAGCTATTAACATGATCAGTCTAATAAAACAAATGACTTTAACCTTGTAGGAAATATATCAAACGTAAATTTTACCAAATGCGCATTATCTCCAACACGGAAAACTCATGATCAAATACGAGTACATAATTAAATCATTATCTGATTATTATGATCCATCAGACTAGTAGTGATGATAATAACAAAAGATAATAATAGTAATCATAATGATGGTGATAATTATAATAATAATAATAATAGTAATAATAATAATAATAATAATAATAATAATAATAATAATAATAATAATGGTGATGATAATGATAATAAGAATAAGAATAAAAGCTCTACCAATAATAATAGTTATGAATATAATCATCATTCTAATAATGATAATAACAATACTATCAACAACAATAATGAAAATAAAACCAGAACAACCAAAAATATAAGATAAAAGAAAACAATTCACCCCCCAGAAGAAAAACAATAACAACAAACACTAACAAGAAAAGCAACAAGAAAACAACCAAAAACCGAAATCCGCCTATTTCCGCGACGAGACTTGGCTCGCCGACGCACGCTTCCGCTTGCCAGTAAAATCGGAGGCAAAACGCATGCAACAAAAGCGCCGTTCTTTGTCCCGCATTTGGGACAGCCGGTCCATTCATCCACCGGCCAGGGTTGGTGGATGAATGGACAGGTGGATGGGTGGTGGATCGGTTTGTTTAGGGAATAGGGTGGGTTTAAAATATGATAGGTAGGTTGGTAATGGACTAGGTGGATAATAGGATAGACCTAGGTGAATGGATAGGTGGGTGGATAGGTGGATAGGTGGGTGGATATTGGAGTGCTTGGGTAGGTCTTCGGGTAGGTAGATAATAGGGTAGATAAGTGAGTGGATGAAGGAATGGATGGATAAAAAAGTGAATGAAAGGCCGGAAGAATGGATGAATGGATGAAAAACAGGCTGGGTAAATAAATGCAGCAAGTGTTTTGAGGAGAATAGTGGATTTGTCGATGCACGAATGTGGAAATGGGCAATAAAAGATAAGAAAGAAAAAAATCGGATGAGCCACTGAAGACAATACACATGAACAGCCAGATGAACAGATGCACAATCACCCGATCCATGGAATCAACACCTGCACCATTACGCGTGAGTCAGACAGTGTTTGCACGTGTACCTGTGCATGAGGCCGCGCACATAACGAGCCACAAATAGCGGGCGTCGGAACAGCTGTACATTCCAGCATTGCAACATGTGTTCTGAACAGCTGTGTAGTTCCGTGTGCGAGCGATCAGTCAAAGCGGGAGTCAATGCGCTTTGCTGTGAGGAGAGAAATTCAGCGGGAACGAGATGCCAAGGCTATCCTTGCTTTGCTCACCTCTGTCTCTGTCTCGCTGTGTCTCTGACTGTGTATCTGTCTCTATCTCTGTCTGTCTGTCTGTCTGTCTGTCTGTCTGTCTGTCTGCCTGTCTGTCTGTGTTTATCTATCTGTCTCTCCGTCTGCCTATCCGTCTCTCTCTCTCTCTCTCATCGAATGAAAGAGTAAGTGTGAGTATGTTTGTATCTCGATTTCTAAGCAGTACCGCTTCCTAGTCAACCGCCAATCCCTATATTTATCTTCTTCTCTATCTCTCACTCAGCAGTAAGCTCTCTCTCCCCTATCCCCTTATTTTCTCTACCCCCCCACACCCCCACCCCCACCCCTACTCCTGACATTCTCTCATCTTCTCCTCTCCTCTTCCCCAATCCTCTCTTTCGCCATACCAGCTGCTTGGGATCCTTAGTACATAAACATCTCCCCTTTCCTCTCCTCCCCCACCCCCACCCCCACCCCTCATCTCTACATAAACACAAACCTGAAACCTGGAAATAAATTTTGTTTTATTTATAAAAACGTATTAGATCCCCAATGCAGAGGGAAATGTGTTATAATTTTACGTTTTTTTCTTTTTTTCTTTTTTTTTCTTTTTAATATATCACTATGTCGAAATCGCATTGAATGAACCCCCCGAAGCAGCATTATCATTTCCTTGAATTATATTCTCGTCATTGTCATTATCATTTCTATTCTCATCGTGCACAATAGTCATAGTTCGTGACATACGTTGCATCATCATAATCTTAAGTAATTATTACTAGATATTGATTTCCAGAACATTAATCAATTTACAGCAGACACTTCCACGCCAACAATAGGACTATAACAAAATGTTTAACAACATAATAACTAATAAAATTGTATTTATCATCAGTCTTAATAAATATTACAGTAACACTAAAATAACAGTAACAATTACGGTTAGGTAAAATCGATAATGGTAATATTGCTGTTAATAATATAAATGCTAATGATAATGATAATAAAAATAATAATAATAACAATAATAATAATAATAATAATAATAATAATAAGACTACTACTACTACTACTAATAATAATAATAATAATAATAACAAGAATAATAAAAATAACAATAATGATATAAATATAAAAATATCAATAAAAACAATAATGAATAATAATAACAATAATAACAACAGTATCAATAATAATAACAGTAATAACACCAGCACAACAACAACACCGACAACAATAATAATTGCCCTAAAATAATAATAATAATAATAATAAGAAGAAGAATAAGAATAATAACAATAATAGCAACAACAACAACAACAATAATAAAAATAACATTAACAACATTAATAACATTAATAATAATAATAATAATAGTAATAATAACAACAATCGCTGACCCATCTCTCAACCTATCAACACGAGTGCCCATGCATGTATAAAAACGACCCCTTTTTCACCGCCTCGACCCCACTCCCTCGCGACGGGCGGCGGCGGCGGGCGGGCGGGCGGGCACAGCTGTCACCGCCCCTACGACCGCCACTAATCTTCGGACGTGATGTCGTAGCAGTCGTAATTGTAGCT
>NW_028234412.1:34275372-34285372 GCF_977035675.1 Penaeus japonicus
CCTACTCTCTCTCCTCGCTCCCTCCCTCCCTGCCTCCTCCCTCTCTCCCTCCTTCTTCCCTCCTCTTTTCCCTTCTCCTTTCTACCTCTCCTCTCCCCCTCCTTTTTCTTTCTTCCGTCTTTATCCCTGCTCCCTCATCCTTTCTTCCCCTCTCCTCCCCAGCCCGACAATAAAGGAAGTGTGAGGTGGCTGTTTTTAGAGCCATGACGAGCGTATACAGCTTGTGATGCTGCTGTGACTTGTAAATCTTTCTCTGACTTTAAGATGGAGTTTAAAGTGACAATTGCAGGTGGCGGAATGTGTGTGTGTGTGTGTGTGTGTGTGTGTGTGTGTGTGTGTGTGTGTGTGTGTGTGTGTGTGTGTGTGTGTGTGTGTGTGTGTGTGTGTGTGTGTGTGTTGGGGAAGGGGAGGGGAAGGGGTTTTTTTTGTTTTTTTTGCAGTTTTTTTTGCTTTTTTTTGCAGAGATGTGGGGGGGGGGGATAGTAGGGGGGGGGGGGAGGGGGGAGAGGAGGAGGAGGAGGAGGAGGAGGAGGAGGAGGAGGAGGAGGAGGAGGAGGAGGAGGAGGAGGGGAAGGGAGGGTCATCGACTGATGTAACAGTTAGTTTATCTGTGTTTCTTTTGTTTTCGTTGTAATTCTCTTCTCTCTCATATAATTTCTTATATCTTTAGTTTTATTTCTTTTTTTCTTTGAGTTATTTCCTGGATCTCTTCTTACCAACCTGCCGGTTTCTCGTTCTTCCGGGTAGACTGTCAATCATGTAAGTTCCTCCGTCTCATATTATGAAAGAGCAATTAGTCACAGTTAACTAGAAAAGGTTGTCGATTTTTTTTATGTGATTTCTCTCTCTCTCTCTCTCTCTCTCTCTCTCTCTCTCTCTCTCTCTCTCTCTCTCTCTCCTCTCTCTCTCCCCCCCCTCTCCTCTCCTCTCGCCTCTCTCTCTCTCTCTCTCTCTCTCTCTCTCTCTCTCTCTCTCTCTCTCTCTCTCTCTCTCTCTCTCTCTCTCTCTTTCTCTCTCTCTCTCTCCTACCCCTACCACTCCTTCTACATCTCCCTCTTATTCTCCTTATCCCCCTTCTCCTCATTCCCCTTCTCTTTCTCCCTCTCTCACTCTCACTCTCATCTCCCTCTTATTCTCCTTATCCCCCTTTTCTTTCTCCCTCTCTCACTCTCACTCCCTCCCCCGTCATCCCCCTTACCCCTACTCTCCGTCTCCAGAAACACCACTCTTTCACACACAGCATAAGTATCCAAAGTATACCATTAAGGGAAAGTGCGAGAAAACGAGAGAAAGAGAGAGTAGAGGAAGAGGAAAAAGAGGAAAAAGAGGAAGAGGATACAGCCACCGAGCAAGAACGGAGAGGGGATGGCGACGGCGAAAGGAAAGTGTTTTCTGCCATTTTTTTTTTCTCTCTCTCTCCCGTTATTATTAATTTCCCTTGCCTTTCGCTCGGCAAAGAGGCGAGACTCCGGAAAGGGAAAGCAAGGGGGAAGGGGGCAGGGGGGGAGGGGGGAGGGGGCAGGATGGGTTGCTGAGGTATGCCAATGCAAGGGTAGAGAGGAAGGAGGAGAGGGGGGGAGGGTGAAGTTCGGAGAGGGGAAACGGGCGGGGTTGAAGAGAGGGGAGAGGGGAATAGGGTGGGAAAGGGCGGGGATGAAGTTGGGAAAGGGCGGGGGTGAAGGTGGGAAAGGGGGAGGGGGTGCTGAAAGTGGAAGAGGGTAGAGAGGCTCTCTTTCTCCCCCTCTGTATCGTCCCCTCCCCTATTCTTCATTCGCTTATGTCGTGCCTTGGAGGGGGTTGGGGTAAAGAGAGAGGGTATGGAGGGGGGTGAAGAGAGAGGGAATGGAGGGGGGGTGAAGAGAGAGGGTATGGAGGGGGGGTGAAGAGAGAAGGTAAGGAGGGGTATGAAGGGAGTGCATATGGGGGGGGTGAATAGGGGGCATTGGTTATGGGATGGGGCGAAGGGTACGAAGGGCGGAAGAGAGGAGGGGGGGGATTCTGTCCTATATATAGCCCTTTCCACGCGGTATGGGTACTTCGCCTTGGTTTCCACTAGTTGCGCTTGGGTGATCGTCATCTCTATCTCTGTCTCTAGTCTGTCTCTGATCTCTGGTCTCTGTCTCCGTCTCTTGTCTCTTGTCTCTTGTCTCTTGTCTCTTGTCTCTTGTCTCTTTTCTCTGTCTCTGTCCATGCCTTTGCCTCTGCCTCTGCCTTTTTCACTTGTTCGTAAGATCCCTACTCTTAAGAGTGAAACCACCACTCCTCGCCTTTTAAGTCCGTCTACTGATGTCTCCAACCCGCTCGTTTCCTCTGTGACATCGGGGAAATTCACAACAATTTAAACATTACACCTTTTTTCCCCCCCGCATCTAACTGTTTCGTTTGGCTTTCCCGAAACGTCGCCGACGACTTCCCACAAATGACGAGGCACATCACGAGCCATTCACTTTTTCTCATTCATTCATTCATGAAAGAAAAGCTATTCCGTTGCCTTTCATTTTCTCTTTCTGAAGTCTCCCCTATTTTTTTCTGTCCTTTCTATCCTTCTAGTTTCTCCAGTTTCTTTTTTTTTCTATTCTTCTTCTTATTAGTGCTTTCTGCTCTTATCTTTTTCCTCTCTTCTCGCTTCTCTCTTTCTGTTCTTTTCACCTTTCTCGTTTCTCTCTTTGAACCCCCTCTCCGATCTTTCTCTCCTTTTTCTCCCTGTCCATTCCTTCCACCATTATCTTTCTTCTCAATCCGTTTTTCCATCTCCCCCCGTCATCTTCCTTACTTCTCACTTTCCGTTCCTTCCAACCTTCTATTCATACCCCTTTTGGTTCTCTCCGTCTCTTTCATTCTCCTCTCTCGTCTTCTCCTCTCGTTCTGTTCTTTTAATCCCTCCTTTTCTTCTCATTCGTTCTGTCCAGCTCTCTCATTCTCCTCTCTCGTCTTCTCCTTCTCCCCTTGTTCTGTCCTTTTAATTCCTCCATTTCTGCTCTTCCCTCTCTGGCTTCCTTTCTCCCCCTCCCTCTCCTCCCAGCCCCCACCCCCTCCATTGGCGCCAAAGTGCTGACGAATCTACATACCTCCCCAGTCTGTGTCTTGTCTTGTATACCCAGCGGTGCTTATTTTTAGGCGCCCCTCTCTCTCTATCAATGTCTTCTTTTTATGCTCTCGCTCTCTCTCTCTCTCTCTCTCTCTCTCTCTCTCTCTCTCTCTCTCTCTCTCTCTCTTCTCTTTCTTTCTCTCTCTCTTTCTCTTCTCTCTCTTCCTCTTCTCTCTCTCTCTCTTCTCTCTCTCTCTCTCTCTCTCTCTCTCTCTTTTCTCTCTCTCTCTCTCTCTCTCTCTCTCTCTCTCCCTCTCTCTCTCTCTCTCTCTCTCTCTCTCTCTCTCTCTCTCTCTCTTTTCTCTCTCTCTCTCCCTCTTCCTCTCTTTCTCCTTCTCTCTCTCTCTCCTCTCTCTCTCTCTCTCTCTCTCTCTCTCTCTCTCTCTCTCTCTCTCTCTCTCCTCTCTCTCCCCTCTCTCCCCCTCTCTCTCTCCTCTCTCTCTCTCTCTCTCTCTCTCTCTCTCTCTCTCTCTCTCTCTCTCTCTCTCTCTCTCTCTCTCTCTCTCTCTCTCACTCTTTTTCTCTTTCTCTCCCTCTTTCTCACTCACTCAATCTATTACATTTTATTAATCACATTCTATCACTCTCCTACTCTCCCACTCTCCTAATCACTCGCTCACTCTCCCTCTATCCCTCTACCTCCATCCCTCTCCCTCCACCCTATCTATCCCACTATGCCTCGCTGTTGCATGCGAGAGTGAAGGAAACGATGCCAACAGGACGTAATTATCGTACATTTTTAAGAATTTTTCTTCTGTATACAAACTTCCGGCTGCAAATCTGGTCACGTGCAAAACCTCTCGCAATGGTTCGACGGAAAAGGAGGAGGAGGAGGAGGTGGTGGAGTAGGGGTATAAAGAAGAAGGGGGCGACGAGGAAGAAGAGGCAGAGGAGAAGGAAGAGGAGGGAGTAGTAGTGGGGGAGGAGGGAAGAAGAGGAGAAGGACGAGGAAAGGAAGAGGAAAAATAGAAAGAGGAGGAGGACGAGGAAGAAGCGGCTTAAGAGAAGGAGGATATAGAAGAGAATAAGGAAGAAGAAGAAGAAGAAGAAGAAAAAGAAGATGAAGAAGAAGGATGAGGAGCAGGAGAAGAATGTAGAAAAGATGACACAAGCAAAAACCAAGGACCGTAAGACAAACGGAAATGAGAATCAGAGAAGAAATCAGAAGACCAGGGTCAGAGAGAAGAGGAAACAGGAAGAAGACAACAGGCGGAACAAGAAACAAGACGAACTCAAAGCGGAGATGGAAGAGAAGATGACAAGTAACATATACCATATACTTAAAAACAAGAAAAAAATAGAACATACATTTAAAGGGAAATCAAGGATAAACGACTAAAAAGCTCGAGAAAAGACAAATGAGAAATAAAACCTCATAACCTGCACTCATGAAGTCCCAAGGCCAAGCCATCCTCACCCGACCCGAAAGCTCAACAAACAGGGAAAAAGGGGGACGCCAGTACCTCCTCCTCGAAGCGCAAACATCCGCACGAACTATAACAATAACAACCCTTTCCTCTCTCTAAAGACAAATATACTAACGGGATTAATAATCTCTCCCTCTCTCTTTTTCTGTCTCTCTATCTCTCTCTGCTTCTGCCTCTGTTTCCGTCTCTATCTCTGTGTTTCTCTCTCTCTCTCTCTCTCTCTCTCTCTCTCTCTCTCTCTCTCTCTCTCTCTCTCTCTCTCTCTCTCTCTCTCTCTCTGCTTCCGCCTCTGTCTCTGTCTCTCTCTCTCTGCCTTTTCATATTCATAAATATACATCTATATAAACAGACGGACATAACCATACCTATACAAAACACACACACACACACACACACACACACACACACACACACACACACACACACACACACACACACACACACACACAGATAAACATACATATAAACAATCATATACAAACCTCTACCCCCCCCCCCTAACCAAAATACAGACGAACGGGGAAAAAACAAGCAAGAAAGGTCCGGAATAAAACAGTAACTTCCGGAGAATAATTTGTAAATATTTCCCACGAGGGGGGGAGGGGGGGTATCTAAGCGTGATGCCATTGGTTCGTATACGCCTTCGCCCCCCCCCCCATCCTTCCTCATGTTTTGTGCGTCCCCCCTTCCCCCCTTTCATCATCTTCCCCTCTTCTCTCTTCTTTTCCTACGTCCTTGCAATCTCCTGTCGAGGGACGTTCTTGCACTATTGCACTCTTGCTTTTGTTGTTGTCGGTGTTGTTGTTACGTGATGGTTTTGTGGCTTTGAGGGGTGTGTGTAAGTGGTGACACATACATACATAAATATATATATATATATATATATATATATATATATATATATATATATATATATATATATATATATATATATATATTGTGTGTGTGTGTGTGTGTGTGTGTGTGTGTATGTGTGTGTGTGTGTGTACATATATATATACACTTCGGAAAAGTTATCACTGAAAAAAAACTGAAGTCCTGCAAGATGCATACCCCTTCCACATACGCACACATCTACGTCCGCTACGACGCTCTATTTATAAGCGTGGCGGATGCGAAAACCCCGAACTAAACACGCTAAAAGGAGATGCGGGTCGTATCGGTTCCTCGCGAGATTCTCGTAATAATGGGATTACACGCTCGACCGATATAACTTGCGCTAAAATCCGGATTAATGGCACCGACCCAGAAGATATACCCGCATGACTACATGTGTGCGCCGTACACAGACACATTCATATTCTTAATCATACTCATACTCACGCACAGGCTCTGTGAACGCAACACTGCACGCACGCACATATTTTCTTTCTCTCTCTGTCTCTGTCTCTATCTTCTTTTCTCTCTCTCTCTCTCTCTCTCTCTCTCTCTCTCTCTCTCTCTCTCTCTCTCTCTCTCTCTCTCTCTCTCTCTCTCTCTCATAAACCGACGTATAAAAAGTCATCATCGTTTTCATAAAGGAAAACTGAATCCAATAATTTTACGAGCAGAATCATCAGACCCTCGTCCCGTTATTTCTCGATCTGTTCCGTATTTGATGTCCTTGTGCCATTCTTATCTTTTTCTTATCCATTCTCCTCTCCTCCTTCTTTCCTTCCGTTCCTTTCCGTTCTCTTCCTTTCCCTTCCTCTCCTTTCCTCCCATCCCATCCCCTCCCCTCCCCTCCCCTCCCCTCCCCTCCCTTCACCTCCCCTCCCATCCCTTCCCATCCCTCCCCTCCCCTCCCCCTCCCATCCCTACCATCCCGCACACGCGACACACAAGAGCGAGGAGACCTGACCGCAAGCTTGACAATGCCGGGGGTTCTCAAGGGATCGTAAAATCATCCACAATTACTTTTATGGCGTGATCTACCCTCTCCCCTCCTCCCTCCTTCTCTCTTCTTTCCCCTCCTCCTCTCCCCCTCCCTCTTCTTTCCCCTCCCTCTCACCATATCCTCGTGCTCACTGCCCACCCTAGGCCCACCCTGCCCACCTTCCATGCCGTTATCTTCGTAAACAAGCGCCGCTGGGTCGAATTGCTGTTCTGTTGCTTGTGCTTGGATCTATATTTTCCTATTCTACCAGATAACCTATCAGCCTATGTTTAACTGTATGTGTGTGTATGTATGTATGAATATATATATATATATGTGTGTGTGTGTGTGTGTGTGTGTGTGTGTGTGTGTGTGTGTGTGTGTGTGTGTGTGTGTGTGTGTGTGTGTGTGTGTGTGTGTGCGTGTGTGTGTGTCAGTCTGGATCTGTCGCTTTCTGCCTAAGTCTAGCTGACACAAGCACAAACACAAACACACAAACACCCAAACACCCTCCCCCTACCCCCCACCACCCTCCCCACTCTCCTCCACGCACATGCACATTGCACAAGACCCCGCGCGTGACATCCAGCGAGGTCGCAGTCACGCAGCCCCGATTAAGGACTATCATATCCTAATGCTTCTGGCTTATTATATTCATCCCCGACGCGCAACTTCCGGTCCGAATTGCGAGGAGGAAGACAGAGCCGACGCGCCTAATTACGGATCGTTCGGCCAATCAGTGGATTTAGATTATCCTAATCAGCCAATCAACAGGCCGGGAGACGGCCCATCAAATCGAGATTTCGAAGCTAACGCCGAAATTTAGTTCATCGACACGCTCATTTTCGACAGTAAAACCTCAAGCAAAATACTATCACGGCGTTTTATGACATTTTGCAGCGCCAGTTTCTCCGTCGGGACGCCATAATTTAGCTCCAGTTTCTGCAGACCAATCAGAACTCGAGGCAAAAACTGAGGAGCGATGTCATTGGTCGGATCCGTATGAACTCCGGGGATAAATCGCTTTTCGACCGGCACAGAGGACGATAGCGGTGCATCTGGCGTATTTATATTCTGGCAATTTTACCAACATCCGAGGCAACAATGCAACTTGCAATCTGTATGTTTTTTTTTGTCGTTCGTTTTACGCTTGGTTTTGACTTGCATATATGTCACGTGTGAATGTAACCGTCACGGCTAATTTTGGAACGTGTCGAACACCGTTCATTTGCCAGGGAATTTAATGATCCCTATTTTCTGTCAGTTTTTATCCGAATATACCTGTATGTCTGTCACACCACATCCGCCTGCATAAACATATTTGACTAACAAAATTACCATAACACAAACACACACACACACACACACACACACACACACACACACACGCGCACACACACACACACACACACACACTATATATATATATATATATATATATATATATATATATACACACACACACAAACAAACACACACACACACACACAAACAAACACACACACACAAACACGCACGTGAGCACGAACGTAACGTCAACCCTGGAGCCACAGAAGCAGGCTCTGAGCTATGGCAACCGCAAGTGTCAACGGGGCGAGAGAACCACGGCGTGCTGGCATTACGCCGGAACTAAAACACGTGGGAATTTTGCCTGACGCTCTCGGCTCAGACACGAGGCCTTCGGATTCTGGAGGGGGGAGCGGGGGAGGGCAGATGGTCTCTTCCGTTTTCTCTCTACTCATGTTTGTCGGTGTGCTTTCGTCTCTCTTTCTCTCTCTCTCTCTCTCTCTCTCTCTCTCTCTCTCTCTCTCTCTCTCTCTCTCTCTTTACATACACATACACACACATACACACACACGTACATAAAAAAATATATATAAATATATATATATATATATACATATATATTACTCTCCCCCTTTTCCTATTTTCCTCCCAGCCCCTTCCTCTTGCTACCTATCTGTCTCTCCCTCTCTATCTTTCCACACCTTCTATCTCCCATCCACCCCACCCGCCCCCTCCTCCCCCGCACCTTCACCCTCTCCCAACCCCCTCCCAACCCCCTCCTCCAACCACACAGGCCATCCACAAACCTCTCTCCACCTTTCGCCTTTCCCTCAGCCAATCGACGTGACCTTTCATGAACCGCCGACCTTTCCTCTTTCGACCAGCTGACCTATTGCGCCAACGGGGCTTCTGTGCCATGACCTTGGGGAGGGTGGGACGGAGGGAGGGGGGAAGGAGGGAGGGGTCAGGGGTGGGGGGAGTGAGTCCTTATCGGCAAAGGTTGCGTTGGGGTCGTGTCAACGTAGCAATGACAATAAAAGTAATATTGATGATGGTGGTGATGATGATGGTAATGGTGATGATGATGATAATGATTGATGATAGTGATTCCAACGGTTATGGTGATAGTAATGGTGATGACTCCGATTCAGAATGTGATGATCATAAACAACAGTAATGGCAATAGTGATGAACATTAATAATAGCGTTGATACTAATAAGCAAACCAGCAACTTTGATACTAATGAACGCCACCATCCCGAGCGTAATTGCTAAATGGACATCACACCCGTTGACGCTAATGAAAAATAATGAAACCACAAGTCTCCTCGGGGCTGAAGAACCGCAATAGGCCTATAGGTTGGGGGGGGGGGAGTGCCTATGACGTCACACAAGGAATAGACGCATATGGCCTCACTCCGCCCTCGCAAAAGCGGCTGATCATCTGATTTTCTCTCCTGTCTCTCACCATCAGAGCTTGTGCAAGGAAGGAGGGAGGAAGGGAGGATGATAGAGGGACAATGATGGAGACATAGAAAGAGGGAAAAAGAAGAGAACAGATGAGAGAGAAAGGGAGAGACAGAGAGAGGAAAATTTCAGAACTGCCTCTAATTGCAGCACGAAAACACAGCAATTGCATCAACAATCATTACATGAAGTGACTCTAATCAAATGAAAGTTAAAAAGATAATGGCTGTAATCATTTATTCACCCGCTGCTCACACCAGTAATTAACGTTAACGATAATGGCTTTGTGACATCCAGACCATTATAAAATTGAAAAAACACCCAAGTTAGATTACAAAAATGCAATACAAAATAAAATAAAAAACACGACAAAACGGAATGATAAGTAGTCAGATGAAAACAATATTCATCTTTCTTAAACAAACATAAAAAACAAACATATGGAGAGGAACAAACAATACCAATAAACAAGTTAAATAAAGGGATAAAACAAACAACCAAACAAACGCCGAAATCCGGAGAGCGCGCACCGCCGCCGCGTCCGAAACAATGAAGCTAATTACATCTCCATTAGCCGCACATTTCCCCGGAACGATTCATTACCGAGGACGCAAGCACGAAGAGCCTCGCGGAGATGTCACGGTCATTAAAAGGAGGGAAGGGGTAGGAGGGGAGGGGAAGGCAGGGTCATTAGAGACAATTAGCCCGTCGGGAGAAGCCAATCGAGACACAGAATCAAACACTCCGTTTTCGCACTTTCACTTTGCGCGGGAAAATTCGAATGACATTTCAACGGCGGCGGGTGCGGTGAGGCGTGTTTTCCCGAGTGGATTCGCTTCAAGCTGACTTGGGCCGACTTGGTTTTCCCAAAATCTT
>NW_028234412.1:34287872-34290372 GCF_977035675.1 Penaeus japonicus
CTTCTTCTTCTTCTTCTTCTTCTTCCTCCTCCTCGGCGCCGTAGTCTTGGAACGAGAGCTCGGCGCTAACGTCTCCGGAGGTCTGTTGGAGCGACAGGAGAAGAGTCTCTCGGTCGATCCGCCTCTCCCCCTCATCCCCCTCCCCACTGTCGCTTGGTAAAATAAAAAATAAAAAATATATATATAATAATAGTAACAATAATAATAATAATAATAACAATAATAAACAACTTTCCCCTCCTCCCTCACTCCCACCGTCGTTTGGTAAAAAATATATATATATATAAAAATATATATATAAATAATTAATAATAATAATAATAATAATAATAATAATAATACACAACACTCCCCTCATCCCTCAAAAATAGAATAAAATAAAAAGACGGAGAAGAAAAAAGTAAAACAAAAAAATCGAGAGATATGCAGATGCCTCAGCCAACCCCATCCCTCACATCCTTGCCAGGCATTTAATCCTTGCCTTATTTGGACATTCTCCTCATCAACATTTTGCTTTTTTTTGTTCTATCCTTTCGTCTTCCTCCTTCCTCTTTTACCTTCCTATCTATTTTTCTTTTTTTCTTTCCTCTTCTTATTTTCCTTCTTTCTTCTCTTCTCTTGGTGTCTCTCCCTTCCTTCCTACGTTTATTAATTCTATCTACCTTTTCCTTTTCCTTTCCTTTTATGATTCATCTCTCTTCTTTCCTCTATTTCTTCTTTTCTTTCCTTCTCTTCTTTTCCCGTGTCTCTCTTCCTTCCTTCTCCTCCCCTTTCCCTACTCTCCTCTCATATCCGTTTCTTTCTCCTCTATCCTCTCTTCCTTTCTTCTTTCTTCGCGAAAATCCCTCCCTCCATTCATTCGCTCCTCCTTTTCCCCTTCTCCTTCCCTTATTCCTCTCATCACTCTCTCCCAAGTATCCTTCGTCCCTCCTTCTTTTATCTAAATGAGCAAATAATGAGAAAGACGCAAAGGAGGAGTATGAGAAAGGAGAGAAGAGGTGGGGGGGGGGGGGAGAAAGGTCAAGGAGAAGGAGATGGAGAAGAGAAGGAAGGTTAACTCCCTCCCCCCCCCCCCTTCCCCATCCCCTTCCTTCAAACTCCCATTCGACTCTCACCTCCCCCCTCTTCTTCACCCCACCCCTCATCTCCCCTCCCCTCCTCTCCTCTCCTCCCCTCCCCTCCTCTCCCCTCACACTCCCATTCGACTCTATCCTCCTCTATCTTCCCCTAGCTCCCCCTCCCCCCTCCCCCCTCTTTTCCCCTTCTAACGGTAGTGATATTTCGTGAGACCGTTTCCTCGACAAGAGAATTTTTTCACTTCAAATCTCCCGCCATTTTCTCTCGCCACGAGTCGCTTGTTTCTTGCGTCAACGAGTAAGTATTATGATGTTCTCATGATTATTCACAATTTGGGAAAGAAGAAAAAAAAAAATTACAGGAAGGTGTTTCAGCCACAAACACTTTTCGAGCTCTGGCAAGTTTTCCGAGAAATCTAAAAAAAAAAGAGAGAAAAAAGCGATAAAGGACACAAAGAGTAATTATAGTTCATCTCTTTCGGCGCACCAAACACACACGCACGCACACGCACACACACAACAACAAAACAAAAACAAAAAACAAACACACGCACGCACACGCACACACACACCAAAAAAAAAAAAAAAAAACACGGACACACACACCAAAAAAAAATAAAAAAACAAACACACGCACATACACACACACCAAAAAAACAAAAAGAAAAAACAAACACACACGCACATACACAGACACCAAAAAAACAAAAACAAAAAACAAACACACACGCACATACACACACACCAAAAAAAACAAAAACAAAAAAACAAACACACACGCACATACACTTACTTAGCAATAAAAGTGGAGGACACAACGGTATGTGGTAAGTACAGCCGCCTTGCTTGACCGTGATAAGTCTCATGGGGTGACGTGTATGTGGGAGGAGGGGGGAGGGGGGTATAGGGAGGAAGGTCGGGGGTGTAGAGGGGAGGAAAGTCGGGGGGGGGGGAGGGGTTGTAAATGCGCCTGTTCTCACTGGCACTGTCTTTGTCGCAAGGATTAGGGCGACACTTCACATTTATGGTGGCACTCGGAGGGTGGCGGGTTGGGGTAGGTGGGGTAGCGCTTTCACAAGGATACAAGCACACACGCATTGCCTGATGGCGCTTTCACGAGCTTTTGCTAGTTTGCGTTTTCTTTCTTATTTTTCTTACTTTTTTCTGTTTTTTTTCTCTTTTTGTTTTGGATATTTCTCTCCGTTTTCATGTTTCCATTTCCCTATTTGACTCTGGTAGTCACCCTCTCTCTCTGGGGTGAGGATAACCTATGTTACCTCATCCTTTTGAGATGCAAGTAAGCACTTGTCTCAATAAGCTTGTCAAAGTCAAAAAGTCTCTCTCTCTCTCTCTCTCTCTCTCTCTCTCTCTCTCTCTCTCTCTCTCTCTCTCTCTCTCTCTCTCTCTCTCTCTCTCTCTCTCTC
>NW_028234412.1:34300372-34302872 GCF_977035675.1 Penaeus japonicus
TATATATATATATATATATATATATATATATATATATATATATATATATCGAAAGAGAGAGAGAGAGAGAGAGAGAGAGAGAGAGAGAGAGAGAGGGAGAGGGAGAGGGAGAGGGAGAGGGAGAGGGAGAGAGAGAGAGAGGGATGAATAGATAGATAGATAGATAGATAGATAGATAGATAGATAGATAGACATAGACACACACACACACACACACACACACACACACACACAATGAACGTTGTTACAGTGCAGCCCATATGCGGCGGGCGGCCAGTAGTCCCGCCCGCGCACCGGGTATCCTCCCAAGTTACCCAGAGAGCATATGGGCACACAGTCCCCGGGGCTCGTTGGTTACACGTCATTCCATCAGTCTCTGAAGACAACAGAAACAGCAGAGGATTTGTTCGCCCGGCCACAACACCCGACGCGAGACAATGAAGAGACTATACAACGATGAATAGTTAACGAGTTTGCTATTCAAATGTGTAAATAAATGACCTCGCTGAATCCACAAGGAGAGGCACAAAGACAGACAGACAGACACGCATTGGAACACCCTCTACGCACCCACATAACTATGCATTCACCCACCCACATGCGCACGTAATCACAGTTACATGAATACATGTATTCTCGGAAACATATATGCTCGCTCGCTCGCTCCTTCCCTCCTTTCCTCTCTCCCTCCCTTCTTCCACCCCCTCTCGTTCTTTTTTTCTCTCCTCTCTCTCTCTCTCTCTCTCTCTCTCTCTCTCTCTCTCTCTCTCTCTCTCTCTCTCTCTCTCTCTCTCTCTCTCTCGGTCTCTCTCTCTCACACACACAGATAGAAACAGAGAGAGAGAGAGAGAGAGAGAGAGAGAGAGAGAGAGAGAGAGAGAGAGAGAGAGAGAGAGAGAGAGAGAGAGAGAGAGAGAGAGAGAGAGAGAGAGAGAGAAAGGGGGGGGGATAGAGAGAGAGAAAGAGAAAAGATTGAGATAAGGGGAGAGAGAAAAGAGAGGAGAGGAAAACGAACGGTACAGAAGAACTAAACGCCAGGATTCGTTTGATGCTGACGAGCGGCCAGTCATGATAAGCACACAACAAAACCACAACTCTCCTCTGACGTGCGTGAGTCAAGGGAGCAGTCACATCAAAGCTTACATTTCTGCCATAATCACAAGCACTGACTTCTCTCCGCGATTCTCTCGGCAGCCTCTTTGCCGTGTTTTCTTTTTATTCATTTTTCTTTAAAGATTTCGGCCTCGCCTCATTCACCCCCAGAAACTTGCCATTCCCCCACTTCCCATATTTTTCGTGGTTATTTCCGGTACGTGCAGCTGTGCCAAACGTCCAGGCAGTCCCGTCCCTCTCCCGAAAGGCAAGGGAGAACCGGCAGCGCTGCATGAGACGTGCATGAGGTCGTGTTTGAAAAGTAAAAAATCAAATCCCAATTCACGATCTTTTAAGGGAGTGTCAGCTTAAGCATTGTTTTAGATCAAAGCCGAGGGCAGTGTTTGTCGATTTTTTATCCCCACTCGTGTTAATTCTCGCCGAGACGGTTCGTAATGCAGCGACGACGAGAAGGAACAATGTCGAAATGAATTAAATATTCACAAAAGTCTGACGCGAGCACTAAACTATGACAGAGCGACCCCCTCCCCCCTCCCCCTCCCCCCCAAACGAACCCTCTGGCGCGTCCCTCGACAACATGGCACACCAGCATGGTCGACATTCCTTTGAAAAGGAGAGGAGCGCTCCGACTCTACGGCCGCGTAACTCTTCCGTCACGGGGCCCCGGCTGTGGGATCGACTGCCAGCTAGCGGCGAGGGTCCTTGTTTATGCAAATGTTCGGAGGAGCGGGAGACAGAGCGGCGATCCGGGCGAGGAGGAACGCTCCTTCGAGGTGTCCTTCCCTTCTCGGAAACGTCTTGGCCAATTTGAGGAGACGGAGAGACGGGAGGAGGCGAGGGGCAGGGAGCGAGGGAAGGAGGGGGGTGGGGGGTGGGGGATTAAGGGAGGAAGGGGGGATGGGATAGGCAGTCTAGAACCATAACCCCGCCAGGTGGCATCTCGGGGACCCAAAAATGCCCCGGCAGCGTCCTGTGGCAGCAGAAAGAGGACCTCCTGCGACGTGCGTGCGTGCCGGCGCGCCTTGAGCTCCCTCTTCTTCTCCCTTTCTTATCCCTTGTCTTCCTCTCTCCCCCCCCTTACCTTCCCCTTCCTCTCCCCTCCCCCTAACTCTCCCTCACCCCCCTCCCCTCCCTCCCCGCTGAACCCCAGATATGGAGGTTCTTCGATAATTCATCATTGTCAGAGTAAGGGAAGATGAGGCTACCTTCGCCCACCTCTCATTCCTCAATAGAGAGAGAGAGAGAGAGAGAGAGAGAGAGAGAGAGAGAGAGAGAGAGAGAGAGAGAGAGAAACAGCGGAACGAAATATCCACCCTCGATTGGATCCTAAAGAATGCATTATAAAAAATGAATAAAATCTTAAGAAATATAAAATATGACCAAACAA
>NW_028234412.1:34312872-34317872 GCF_977035675.1 Penaeus japonicus
AGAATCATGTATGTAAGTACAGCATTTATATGCTCCCTTGGGTGAGTGTGAGTAGACGGTAGACGAGGTTGAGGCGGCAGGTAGGTAGAGCCTAGAAAATATAGATGGAGAGGGATGGCGGAGGGAGGGAGAGGGGGTGGAGGGTTAGCGTATGTGCGTGCGTGTGTGTGTGTTGGCGCACCTCGGGGCAAGGTCAGCGAGGGAGGAGGCCCCCACGGCCGAACCCCTGGCTAACCGGCTTTTATTTATATTGCGCGCCTATCACCCATTTTTTTCGCTCTGCGAGTGTTCCGACTTCGTTCAGAGGATGAAGTTCGAGGCTTACTGTTTCGTTGCGTTTCGTGATGATACAATCTGGTACGTGGTGTTAACCGCTCGATTCACTCATTCGTCTGGATTTTGAGATTACGGGACATTCATCGCGAAATAATAACCTCAAACTTCTCATTCAGTTACAAACAAGCAAACATTACAAACAATAGATAAAATATTGACGTAGTATCAAGAAAGGCTAAGCCATTCATGACGGAGAGTGAAACTAAGGAAATAAAACTCGTCAACAAACAAACATTTCGCATGGGAGACTCCTTCGAGCAGAGGGGGGTAAGGAAGGAGGCAGGGGGATAGGGACGGGGGAGAGGGGGAGAAGTAGAGGGGGGAAAGGGGGGATGTATAGCCTTCACGGAGGCCTAATTTGTATATCGAATATTTATAACCTCCGCAGCAACGAGGCCTTTCTTGGCGGTCCGGCGCATCGGGGCGAAGGCTACACGCTCGCATTAGCATGGCTCCATAAAACGCCGGCAAATCTCGATCGCAATGAGATGATGCGTGCAACTGCAAGCGAGCGAGTTAATCATTTGCATTTGAGATGGGAGTGATACCTGGCCTCACGGGACGCGGGGTTTGTTCTTGGGTCTTCAGAGGATGCAACAGGACACTGAGGCAAACGATAATCCTTTGACGGTCTGAGGCAAGAGAGAGAAACGAGGCTTTAAACAAGCAAAATGAGAGGAGAATGTTTAAGCCTCCAACAGGTTCAGTCTCGCCGCCCCTCCTACCCCCCCTCCAGCCCCCTCCCCTTCACCTCTGTCCCTCAAGGAAGTATGCAATAATGTGGCTCCTACGCAACATACCCAGCAACCTCGCTATTGCAAACATTCCTCGCCAGACAGTTGCCTTTTGCGTTTGTGCCTCTTTGTGTCTGCGAGCCAATCTCCGGATAAAATGCTCGCTGAATATCGAGCATTCCGATTGCAAGAGTCAATCACTCGCACAACGTTTGCGATGGGAGGAAGCGCTCGGCTGCCGGAGCAACTCCCTGGTCGGTTGCAAATGCTGCTACCTTGCAATCAGTGGTCGACATGCGTAGTATTCTGGGCTTACTTGTCAGCTGCGGGGATGAAATGTAGCTTTAAACTCATGTAGTGGGTCTCATTTTTTAGATAATTTGGGACGACTTTTAATTTACATGAAGTCCAGCTCGTTGGTCTGCAACTTGAATCAACTGCATTATTTGCACTGTAAAATGTTTTGGGTTTGAAGAGCACAGGCGCATCTGGGTATTGCCAGCCCATAACTACTAAATATTTTTTAAAGGTTAATCAGAACCTCTCCTCTTCTTTTCCACTCTATGCAACTCCCTTTCTCTTCCTCTTGTAACTGGCTCTTTTCCTATCTCGAAATTTTCCCATCTCGCCTTTTTGCTTCACAACTGATCTACAACCAAAATTGAAATAAAAAAAAAAGCAAAACAAATCCCCCACTTCGAGCTTCGAAACGCGTCCTCGACTGGCCATAAAACCCATCACACGACAGAGGAATCCGAAAAGTGTATCGGAGGAATTAGTCGTTCTGCGAAGCGAGTGCATTTTCTCGTAGGAGATGATACGATTACAAAAAAAAAAAAAAAAAAAAAAAAAAAAAAAAAAAAAAAAAAAAAAAAGATTTCCATTCCACACGCCGTGCATTCTGGACCTGAGTGGATGTTAATGGGATGAATGTCTCGGATCTACGAGGACCTGATCACTTGGTGGTACAGCATAATCTTTGGCATCAGATGTGGCTAAACATGATTCTCAGTATGCAACGAGATCAATTTAAGTTGTGTGTGTGTGTGTAAATAATATACCACTATCTTGTTGATATAATTGTAGAAAAGAAATTACATCATGTAGGTTCAACTTTCTATTGCGTATGTAAACATACATACATACACATGCACATATGTATATATATATATATATATATATATATATATATATATATAACATACATACATAGACATACATATATATACACACACGCACACACACATACATATGTGTGTGTGTGCGTGCGTGTGTTTGTGTATATACACATATACACATGTACTTGTATTTGCGTGCGTGCATCCTCCACAAAAGAAGTGTATCAGACTACCTCGTCACACCATAACCAACGCGCGCAGACAAGACAGAGGAGGCGCAACATGGAACAAGGGTTTAATAATGAAATAAGTCTCTTTCCCCGCGGCCAAATGGCGTCGCTGTTATTACTCCAAGCTCATCCTCGACCACTGGAATGTTGCTTATTCTAATTAGCAAGAGGGAGTTTCGAGGAGAGAGAAAAAAAATATAGACGAACGAAGAAGATATTCTCACTCTAGGTGTACCTTGTACTTATGTACTTACGAGGGTACTTATTATGCTTAATGGTAGTAATGATGAGGATAATATCAGTAATAATCAGATTATCATTATTATCTTTATTATCTGTAACAATGTTTTGACCATCAAAGTTACTGTCATTATTATTATAGTCTTAGTCATTTACATCACTGTTAATAATATCATTAATATCACCATTTATTTCCCGACCATCATCATCATCACTAACATCATCAAAATTATGCTTTGATCATTAGCAGTCGTAGTATCACAATCAAAATCAACAACAATCACGACAAAAGCAAAAACAGCAACGAAAATAACACCGAGTCCGACACTTGGGGACAGCGCTGTTGCCGAGTCACTTCGATCGGCGCGTCTCGGCTTAATCATAATCACTCAAGAGGCCCTTCAGCTGCGCCGCCGTGACAAATTCGGGCTCCGGGAATGCCTCGCTCGTCTTGGCATTTTTTCTGGTTCTCACGCTGTCATTGTCTCTCCATTCCGTAGTGGGGTTTATTCTTATATAGGCCTATGTGTGTACTATATATATTACATATATATATATACAAATACATATATACACCCACACACACACATATACATATACATACACATAAACACCCACACACACACAAATATGTGTGCAATATATAAATATATATATATACATATATATGAATATATGTATACATATGTATATATATGTATGTATTTGTATATATATATACATATGTATATATATGTATGTATTTGTATATATATATACATATGTATATATATGTATGTATTTGTATATATATACATATGTATATATATGTATGTATTTGTATATATATATATATATATATATATATGTCTGGGTCAACGTCACCATTTTTCTTTCCAACACGTGGTATCCTCCATCACCCTCCTGTACCGCCTCCTCCCCCCGCCCGAGACAAGGGCCGCGGGAGAAATTGAGGCAGTGTTTTTACCCGCGTCATGGTGGGCATTAGCCGCCGCCGTTGCCCCGTGGATGAACCTCAAGAATGCCGCTAAGACTTCCTCGCTCCTTCGCCGCCACCGCCGCCGCTGCCAAGGAGGTATTTGTTTAGCGACAAAGGAGACTTCGCGACACTGACTAATGGTTGGGCCGATCTTGCCTCGTTGCCTGTCGGGCGCTCTCGGGTCGCCTCGCCCGGCCCTCGGTTTTCGTCTTTCTTTCTCTCTCTCTGGTTTATCGTCGCCTTCTCTTCCTCTCATTATTCTTCCTTTTCTCATTTATCATCTTAGTCTTCGTATTATTATTATTATTATCATCATTTTCATTATTATTGTTATTTTTGTTATTAATATCATTGTTATGGTGTGTATTATCAATGTAATTGTCATCATTTCTTTGCCTTGATTATCATTACCATCATTATTATTATGAACAATATTAGCATTATAATTATCATTAAAAACATTACCATCATCAGTGCCATAACAATCATCAGTCTCCTTCTTTCCCCTTTTCTCCACCTCTTTCTTGTTCTTCTACCTTCCATTTTCATCCATCTAATCTCTATCTCCCTACACTCATCCCTTCCTCCTCGTATCCATCTGTTTTTCCTCTTTCTTCCTCTGATTATTTTCCTCCTTCTCTCTCGACCCTTTAATCTTCTCAAGAAGAGAAAATCGATCATCATTTTCACACGACTTCAAGGTTGAATAAGATGATTGATGACGATAATTGTCAATTTCCATTCCTTTTATTAACCCTCCGGTCGCTGTGAATATTGTCACCCTGCTTCACTGCCGACTTTTTGTTGTTATCGTTGTAATTATTGCATCATCATTTATATTTATCTATTTGGACACGATTTGATTTGGTTGCTCCAGTGTCACTTTTATCCATCGTTTTAATAGTTTATGTATATATATATATATATATATATATACATATATACGTATATAATATGAAGAGAGTAAAGGAAATAGAAACAACGCAATAACACATCCGGATTTCGCTCTAGTGAATTTATTCCATCTGCTCTTCTTCCATTTTTTCATCAAGTGGTTTCCAAGGAGACGGCTGATAGGTCGCCATTTCCTTAATGCCCTTGTTAATTAAATCCTCTACTTGTTGTGGTACACTAATGCAATTTAATATTAGCCACTGTAAATTTATTCAACCTGACCACCACTACGCTGTTACTCATCTTTAAATGGCTGGTAAGAGATTACACGTAAATATATTTTAATTCATACAACAAATCAAATACTTTCAATAGCAGAAGTAAGGAAAACAGAGACAGAAAGAAGGAAGAAAAGAGAGATCAAAGTCAGAAAGAGAGAAGAGAAGCAAGAACAAAGTCAGAAAGAGAA
>NW_028234412.1:34325372-34332872 GCF_977035675.1 Penaeus japonicus
AGAAATTCTCCCTCTCCCGCCGCCTTCCGGCAACGCGTCCATCTCGGACAATGAACCAAGACTCGGGCTCTGAGGTCTCCCATACAAGCGGCGTTGCCACGTCGCCGTCTCTTGACATTTGGCATAGCCGCATTCACTTGCTGCTGACCCTGTGTGTTGCAAGAGCAGAAAACCTCCTGTGATGTTTACCTGCCCATTGATTCGCTCAGGGTGAAGCGGATTACAATCTTGCAAACGGATTGGTTCATCAAAGGAGAAAATTGAGGTAAGAAAGGACGAGAGGGAAATATTTTGCCCGCGTATTTCCCTGTAAACAACAGACCGCATAAAGTACTGTGCCTTGATCTTCACTGGTTGACGAGTCGACATCTTAGGTGTTCGAGCGTATGCGTCAGTAACGTGTTATTACTCTAACCCCCCTCCCCCTCCCCTCTTCCTCCTCCTCCTATACCAGCACCTCCACCAGCACCACCTCCTCCTCCACTTCCACCATCTCCACTTCTTCCTCCTTCTTCTTGACCCCTCCTCCCCAGTCCACTCGAAACATACCCGCATCCCCACCCGACGCGGCGTAGGGCAAAATACCCACACCAGAGCCCACCGGCCGTTGCTCCTCCAGGGGAACGAGTAGGAGCCGTTACTCTCCATCTCCAAAAGACAGGTGAAGAAGAGGCTCGCGCGCGCGTCCACACCTCCTCTAAATCCCCCCTCACCCTACACACCCATACCCGCTGCCCCTCTCCATCTCCCACTCGCCCCCCCCACCCCCCATCTAGCGCCACTGTTGCCCACCGCCACCGTCTTGTCGCAACGGAGCACCATGGTCGCTCGAGTTTCAACGTGAAAGTAACGAACGGAAACAAAGATTTACATCATCGACATGAATAAACTTCCCCCTCCCCCAGAAAGAAGAAGAAGAAGAAGAAGAAGAAGCATAAACGAGAAGAATAAGACTTTAACTCATCCCCCTTAACCATCTTGCAGCCCATTCCCCGCATTCCTCCGAGGGCGGAGGGTCACGCGCTTTAAAGCTCTCGCTCTCTCTTTCTCTTTCTTTCTTTCTCTCTCTCTCCCTCTCCTTCCTCTTCCTCCTTCATTCTCTCCCCCTCCTTCTACCCCTCAGTCTCCTTCTCCCTCTCTTTTTACCCCTCCCTTTCCCTCTCTCTCTACCCCTCCCTCTCCCTCTCTCACATCCACCCCTCCTTCTACCTCTCCCTCTACCACTCCTCCCTCTCCCTCTACCTCTCCCTCCACCACTACCCCCTATCCCTCTATCCCTCCCTCCACCACTACCCCTCCCTCTCCCTCTACCTCTCCCTCCACCACTACCCCCTATCCCTCTATCCCTCCCTCCACCACTACCCCTCCCTCTCCCTCTCCCACCCCCTCTCCCCCTATCCACTTTTGTTTTGCATTAGATAATAAAAGAAACACCTGAGGGGAAGGGAGGGGGTGGGGGGGACGGGTGAATGAGGTCGTAAACAGCCAAACCCCTTGTCGCCGAAATGCCCTTCCTTCATTACCGGTTGCAAGGTCAGGGAACGCTAGCGAGGGAATTGCGTTTGCGTGCGTGCGCTTGTGCTTGCCTCCGTGTGTGTGTGTGTGTGTGTGTGTGTGTGTGTGTGTGTGTGTGTGTGTGTGTGTGTGTGTGTGTGTGTGTGTGTGTGTGTGTGTGTGTGTGTGTGTGTGTGTGTGTGTGTGTGTGTGTGTGTGTGTTTGTTGTGTGTGTGTGTGTTGTGTGTGTGTGTGTGTGTGTGTGTGTGTGTGTGTGTGTGTGTGTGTGTGTGTGTGTGTGTGTGTGTGTGTGTGTGTGTGTGTGTGTGTGTGTGTGTGTGTGTGTGTGTGTGTGTGTGTGTGTGTGTGTGTGTGTGTGTGTGCGTGCGTGCGTGCGTGTGTGTGTGTGGTGTGTTTATCTAAGCCTACGCTCCCGTATTCCTGTCCCGTCCATCACCTTCCTTGCCAAAGAGGTGCCCCTTGATCCCTTCCACCTCCGATCAGCACAGCAGGCCTGGCATCTACACCCCCCCTCACCCCCCTCACCCACTCCCCATATCCCCTCCCTCCCTCTCCATACCCCCTCCCTCCCTCTCCATACCCCTTCCCTCCCTCCCTATCCATACCCCCTCTCCATACCCCCATCCCTCCCTCTCTATACCCCCTCCCTCTCTATACCCCCTCCCTCCCTCTCCCTCCCTCTCCATACCCCTTCTCTCCCTCTCCATACCCCCTCCCTCCCTCTCCATACCCCCATCCCTCCCTCTCCATACCCCATCCCTCCCTCTCCCTATTCCTTCCCGAAAACATACCAACCCCCAACCACTCTGGACCTGCCACAGGACTCTCGCCCTTCCGGACTCCCTCCCTCGCCCTCGACACCTTCCATGTCTTCCGTCTATTACAAATCGTCGTAAAAAAGCCGAGCGACCTCCAGCGCGACCTGCCTAACCCCCCCCTCCCCCCCTCCCCCCGTATCGGCCGTTCCGCTCCGCTCCGTAAGCATCGCGTTAACAGACTACCGACGGAGATAAAATGTTTAATAAAATGTTTAATAAATAAATACCGTTAAATATACTGGGTGGGAAGGGGGGGCGAGAGGGGGTGGGGAGGTGAGAGGAGATGTGATGTGATGGGGTTGGGTGGGGGTGGGGGTAGGGGTGGGAATGATGGGAAGGGGAAGGGGAGGTCAAAGTGGTGTGTGTTTGCTACTTGGATGTCGTAGGTGTAAGTGTAGGTATGTGTGTGTGTGTGTGTGTGTGTGTGTGTGTGTGTGTGTGTGTGTGTGTGTGTGTGTGTATGTGTGTGTGTGTGTGTGTGTGTGTATGTGTATGTGTATGTGTATGTGTGTGTGTGTGTGTGTGTGTGTGTGTGTGTGTGTGTGTGTGTGTGTGTGTGTGTGTGTGTGTGTGTGTGTGTGTGTGTGTGTGTGTGTGTGCAGGTGTGCATTTGTGCCTATATTTATGTGTCCGTGTACGTGTGTATGTGTTCGTTCGTATGTGCGTCCGTAGGTGTATGTGCTAATGAAAACAATTAATCCAAGACGTACGTTAAAGAACATAAGTTTAAAACAGGAAAAATAAATCCAAAATAAGGGCAGAAAATGCGTGATTCAATACCTGAAGAAGCAACAACAAACAACGATGAAAGATTTTATAACACAAAAAAAAATAAAGCCAAAAAAGCCAAATCAACAGCCACGCTCCCTCTGCATCTTGCATTTACAAGCACGAGGCACTACATTGGCAACCAGAGTCAACGAGCAGCCTCGCGTGTCGCCCTGTGGGTCTCTTTAATCCCTCCCCCCTCCCTCCCTCCCTCCCTCTCTCTCTCTCTCTCTCTTCTCTCTCTCTATCTCTTTCGCTCCCTCTCCCTCCCTCCCTCTCCGTCTCCCTCCCTCCCTCTCTTCTTCCCACCCTCCCTCCCTCTCTCTCCCCCTCCTTCCCTCCCTCTCTCTCCCCCTCCCTCCCTCCCTCTCTCCCTCCTTCCCTCCCTCTCTCTCTCTCTCTCTCTCTCTCTCCCTCCTCCATCTCCAAGACAGCAATAACTAAAACCGTAAACCCCGCCAAAGGAATCCGCGCCACGAACGCCCGCAGTTGAGAAACTAATCAAGACTTTATTGCATGTAAATGGGCGAGAAGTCGGGAAGGAAAAAAAAAAAAAAAAGATTTGTGCGTGCGATTTTGGAGGAAAATGTGAGAGGCTGATCTGTCGTCATATTGATGGTGATGGGGATGGGGATGATGATGATGATGAGGGTGGTGGTGGTGATGATGATGTTGATATATACATTAAATGGTCCTTAATAGTGAGATTCATAAATGATTCGCCTTGCCTCGTGATTGCTGACTATTGTTTTGCGTAAATCTATCGTGGGAAAGAGAAGAGAGGCTAAAGCAGCTCAAGGAAGAACGAGAGAAAGGATAACGAAGAATAACGAAGGACATCACGAAAAGACCTCACGCCATAAGACTCGTCCCCCCCCCCCCCCCCCATCATCTCCCCGAGGTGTCCCAGAGAGGTGTGACATCAGGCCGGGCGCATCCTCATTAGCAATGAGGTGACCCGGTCAGTGACATTTCGAGAGGGAAATGAAAGTGATGAGGTAAGGACGATGTACAAAAAGGATGATGTACGGTGGGAGTCCTCGTGTCTCTAGTGTGGCAGGTTGATCACTGTCTAGTCAGTGTTGTAGTCAACATGGCTAGAAGGCGTCGCCGTTGCTAGTCTTGGGGGAAAGAAATCGATGAGGGAGGGCGATGGTGGTAGTGCTGATGATGGTGATGATAGTGGTGTTGGTGTTGGTGGTGATGATGATGGAGAAAGATAAGGGGAGGGAGGGAAAAAGATAGAAATATAGAAAGATCGATAGATAGAGAGCGAGAGAGAAAGTATGATGCTACGGAAAAGAAACATAAACGCCGTGACTCACACGGCCCTCTCCAATCAACCAACCCTCGTGGGTGGAGATGCCACCTCTATTCCACCAGAATGGGTTCTGAGGGAGAGGCATGAGTGCCAAGGCCACTCCCCAACTCCTCTTCGCCTGCAGGGAGTGCCAGAGGAAGCCCGGACTGCCAGAGGTGGCCCGGAGTGCCTATGGTGTAAAGGTCAACTGGCAGCGAGTCAATGGGAAGGCAATGAGGAACGGAAACTGTCGCGGAGATGCGTGAAATGACATGTGTGAGTTATGAGGGAGAGCTGAGGCAGAGGCGGGGTTTAACCCTTACCTCATTACCGTCATCTAATTTCCCCTCACTTGTCACGGTGACTGATTGGTTCATCCCCCCCTTCCTCTCCCTCCCTCCCTCTCTCTCTCTCTCTCTCTCTCTCTCTCTCTCTCTCTCTCAAACACACACACAAACACACGAAAAAAAAAAAATAGACTAGCAAACAGACAAACAAATAGACAGAGATTTGGATACAAAGATATACATCATCGCCGAGCTTTAAATAATAACTCAACGCACAAAGCATAAAAGCACAAAAGCAAAAGTCAGAAAAGGACAAAGTGCAGCACTCGCCTCCTCGTCCCTTAATGACAAAACCAAGAATTATATACCCATCAAAAATCGTTCAACAATGCAGAACATAATGCAGACAATAAATTCCACCCTGGATCAGGTATGAGTAACAAGATTGCAACAGTGAGATGAAAGTGTTGCAATAGGGAACTAGTTCTGCCATAAAAATAATATTAATATGCAGATAAACAAATGCAAATTGAGTTTATGTACATATATATATATTCCTAGATATAAATATATAGATAGATACATAGATATAGATATGAATATATATGTGTATACTTATATATATATATATATATATATATATATATATATATATATATATGCACATATAATATATATATATATATATATATTATATATATATATATATATATATATATATACAAATAAAATATATATATATATATATATATATATATATATATATATATATATATATATATGTGTATATATATCCAACCATATATATGTATATGTATAAATATGTATATATATATATATATATATATATATATATATATATATATATATGCTACCTAATAGTAATAGTAATAGTATTAGTAGTAACAATAATAATTATTATCATTATAATAATAATAACAATAACATAATAATAATAATAATAATAATAATAATAATAATAATAATAACAATAATGAAAATAAAAATAATCACAACAACACTAATAATAACAATGCTAATGACGACAAAGGTAAAAATTGATACATAAACAGCCAATCTAATCAACCTCAAGCCATAATTATACCAAGATCTTTTTTCCTCTTTTTTAAATAAACTCACTCCATTAATTCATGACGTCACAGCGATTCGAGAACAAGACTTTCACGCCGTATTAGCAACACTCATTGAACGAGATCATTTGCACTCTTGATGGCCCTTTAAAAGACGGTGCTTCCAAGTGAGCACTCTTTGGGAGTAACTCTATCCTGGCTGTAATCCCGAAGTTACACTGCTGCTCCAGATGTAGCATTCTTGCGGTTACGTTTCTTGAACTCAATCCTTAATGTTGCATTTAGAAGATTTTATGGGAGTGTTTGCTTTAAGGTTCTCTCTCAAATGGGGCTGTTGTTGCCAGATTGGCTGGGTTTCGGGTTACAGTGGAAATTCGTTTATTGTCTGTAAAATAAATATATATATGTGTGTATATATATTAGTTGTTTATTTGGGTTATGAAAATTTTAACAATAAAATGTCTGGTCTCAATTGTTTTATGATGTTACCATAAGTTCACAAAAAATATACACTATTTTTATTCTTACGAGATCCCGACAAACGTTACAACGACAAAACAAATATATAAAGAACCAAAGGTCAAAGAGGCGATTTAAAAGGATTCGAAGTCAAACAAGTCCAAATGAAATCGCCGTGCACGGAAACGGACGAGCGACGTCAATCAAGGATTAAAAAGGTGTTGAGTGAGATCCTCTCTTGTATCCTTCGTGTCTTTAGCCTGTCACTGACATCTTCACCCACTGCCGAATGTAGTATGAGAAGGAATAAAACACATTCTGCAAATTGATAGCTGCAAGCGAACGCAATATCCTGTGCGGGTAACGGGGATCGCGGTTAACGTAACCGTTGTTTCAAAGCGTTTTACTTGTGTGTGCTTTCCGCCATCAACACGGGAATTCTGCATCACATTTTCATAACGAACAGACATATGTTGCGCACATATTAACATATCTAGGTCCTTGCAAACACACAAGCACACGCACGGACACACACACACATCGAAATATGATCCACGAGGCACACCGAGCAGATAGGCCTATACTCTAATAATACGCCAGTCAGGTCACATGGGCATTACACGGATCACATGTCATTTTGGAATTAATGTTGTATACATTTCGGCATCCATGAGAACAGGATGAAAAATGCCAAACGCACATGACTAACATGAAAAGGAACATCAACATGTGCTTAACAACATACACTCAAAGACGTGGTTTTAAGTTCAAGAAAAAGAAAAAAAAATCCAGAAGAACCACATGTTATAAAATCTTGCAAATCGACATGCAACAGCAATGCACGAATTCTCCCGCACAGCATAATCCGGGAACACATTTCAGGGGATGATTTACGCTACAGAACACCTACAAAATACGCACCTGGAGCTTCGCCGATTTCCTGTTGAAGTCTAGCCACACCTACTCCTTATTGAAAAAAGAACTGTCTTTCAAGCACGTAACCAGAACACAAGCACACACACTAATCCACCGGATGGTACGTTACACAAGAACCAACTGTCCTTCAGAAATCAATCAACTTGCAAATTATTTCACAAAAACGGAGGACGCACGCAAGACTGTCTCCTCCCTCTCCGAGCGACCACGTTAGACTGACGATCGCAAGTATTGTAAGTGAACTCGGCGAGAGGGACGCGGGTGCCACGTAGCCAATTCGAGAGCCATTTTAGCGACGTGTGAAGCGGCGCTCGTGAGGGTTGGTC
>NW_028234412.1:34342872-34352872 GCF_977035675.1 Penaeus japonicus
ATATACCAACGGTGTTAAAAATCCATCAATGAGGAAGGATTTTTGTTATTTCCTCTCGAATAAGGAATAAGAGAAAACTGATTTAGATTTGAGGAGCGACTCATCTAATTTTACTTTCAGTTACTTTTAAATCTCTGATGTATATACTTGTGTTACAAATAAAGAGAATATAAAATATAATTTTCCCTTGCACTGATATGCATAGCTTAGTTGATAGATGGGTATGTAGTTACTAGATTTCCTTAATTCATTGTCAGGCAATTAGATTTCATTACACTAACTCTAGTGAAAGTGCTAATTTATGATTACACATGTATTATTATGTTAAACTTATATATTCTTAGTAATATCTTTTAATAACCTCTTCCAATAGAGCAAGAAATTATAGATGTTTAACTATTAATTATAAATTGTTTCTTACAGAGTTTGATTTCCGATACAATGTAGTACTTATCAAAAGGTGTCTTGAAAAATATGTAAAGGTCAAATATATTGAAAGATATATTTTGATGAGGTAACAGGTTAGGTTTTCTAACATCAAATAAAATGGGCAAGGTGAAAAAATACTGGAGAAAGCTGTATATGATAAAATAAAACTAAAATAAATGTCCATGCAGCATATTAGTTGAGAGATGATAAACTGACATTAAACATACAAGAGGCTCATTATATGATTTCCCTCCATACCAAAGTAATTTGTTCGAACGCAGTAACAATTTCCATTAACAACATAACAATATATATGTACTTCTAGTGTCCTTTTCCTGTGATCTCTTCCAACTGTCAAATGTAAACATTGCCAGACGCTTCTTAATTTGCAGTTTCAAGTTTATTTTTTAAAATCTCATCTAATGGCGTTAAGACTTCTTTGTTTTTCATTTTATGAACTCGATAACATGAGCAAAGCTAATGACTGCATAAAGAAAAATCTAAAAATCTTAGTACGTATTTCGTAATTTATAGTGTCATTTTATGATAGCATGATGAATTTAAGTTACCCATAAAAGTTTTCTCTAAAGTTTATAAACGTTTTCTTTAATAAGTTTTCTGTAATGCAAGAATCATTTTATCAAATATAATGACCAGTTAATACCAGCTATTGGATAATATTCAATAGATTTTTGTAAATTGTGATAGTCATATATTATGCTGGGTATTTCAGATTATATGTATTTTTTTCTGAAATACGTTCTCCATTTTCTTTCGCCTTCCCTTTCGCAGACTGTTACTTCAGGGTGCGGCTCTTCCGTAAGTTTGCTTACATATTTGCTTATTTTGTATTTATTTTAGTGTTGCAACTAATTGTTAGTTAAGTGCTAGGATAATAGCATTGTCGTGTGTCGCAATCAAAGGTTTCTATTGATCATGCCACTTTTAAAACGTTAGACCGGTGGTGACTCGAGACGCCATGTGTGTGTGCCTTCGGTTTTATTTTTGCATTATGTTACGAGTACTATTTTTTTCGGGATTGAGTGTATGTTAAAATGTTATTTATCTTCACCTTCATAGTTTTATTCACTTCGACAATGAAAATTGATAATATGGATCACAATATTTTGTTAACGGAACTTATACAACAGGGGAATTATACTCGAATGGTTCAAATTATAACTCAAAAAAAGAGCCCGGCATAATCCATCACGACTAATGTAAATCAGCGCTGTCAAAAACCTCGTATACTTTATGGACGGTATGGACTGAGGAATGTAGGGAAATTAATTAAACTAAACAAACCGACTCAAAACGTAGGAAAAACTCAAAACGTGATATTCATTGGGAACAAAAGCTACCTGGCGTATTACCAAACTTTAACGTAAACACTAGGAAACTCAGTCAAAGAAATAGAAGCAAAGTTTATAGGCATCATAATATAAAAAACAAACTCAACTAGAGCAGCCATGTCAGGGACAACAATATAAAAATGCGGATACAATATGGTCCTTGAAATCCAATAGTTTTCTCACAGTCTAATTTAAAATAGGTATGCACTACATTTTATAATTTCCACTTATTGTCATATTACATGCGGAGACACGCACACTAAAAAAATTCATAGGAATCATATCACACTAAAGAAATTCATAGGAATCATATCAAAATCCTACGAAAACCTTATTCATACATCACTAAATGTTAAAAACATACGAAGTAAATACGAATTACAAAGCTTTGTTTATATACAAATAAATCAGTGAAAGCTTCACAGTTACAAACCTTTGTAATGCCATCCCAAGGGACACACGTGGCAATCCTCTCCCGGCTTTCGAAAGACCGTTGAAGATATTTGTTCCTATTGTGTTAAGTACATCAATATCTAGTCTTTGTTCCCTCGTGTATGAGTCTTAGAATTAAGCTTTTTCCATCTCCTTTCCCAGTATATTTAGGTTGTATCAATGGTGGGTTATTTGATTAAATTCACGAACATTGTTTAATTGATCGTACTCTTAAATTTTCAGCGCAAATGTATCAATTGCAACAACTGCAACATTTCTAAACTTCTAACATAACACAATACGCGATTTTTATCACTTACGTATTCCCCAACATTTTTGCTAAATTATAATCCATTGGATACAGTTGTCATGAGTAAAATTATTCAAATGCCTTTTTATTACCGTTACCGATGGAGAAGGTGGAGAGAAAGAAGGGAGGAGATAAGAACAGATGACCAGTAAAAACACACACAGACGCTGCGACACGTGGAACCAATAGAGGGCAAATGTCGTCCACATGGGTTGCAGTGGACAAATAACAGACGACATCATCCGTATGAGCCAGGGCGGAGCAAAAACAAAGCAAAAAAAACACAGCTTCACGAATAAAGATCAAAACATTCTTAATGGCGACGTATATTTCCGGATTGTATTCGTTTTAGTTATGGTTGATTACCCTCGCAATCCCTTGGTACTGCATTGTGCATCTTAGCGTTAATTTATATTATGTGACGAGGCAATGACTGTTTTCCGACTGCCTTCAATAAATCGAGTGAGTTCTGCAGTGTGGTATCAGTCGTCCTCCTATTGCCACATCAACTGCCAATAGAGACGGCAACAGGTATTCAATATTCCTGACGGCGACGACTGTTGTGCTTCGACTGTTGCCCCCCCCCCTATTAGCGGAGCATTTTGCTCTCGAAAGACTCGCCAATATTACATGTGTTATGTTATAAATTGTGTTGCTTTTTGGTTAAATATTTGAGTCTAAATATGCATCCTTCACCATTCTCTTCTTCCTCCTTTCTCCTCCTTCTCCTTCACCTCCTACTCCTCCACCTCCACCTCCGCCTCCTCCTCCTCCTCCACCTTTTCCTCTTCCTGTTCCTCCTCCTCATCATCTTCATCACCATCACCATCACCATCATCATCATCAGCCTTCCTTCCGTCTTTCTATCCTACCTTTTTTCCTCCACCTTCCTTCTCGCTCTCTTGTCTCAAAGTCAAAAGTCTCCCTATCGGCTGAATACTGCCACTTTGGTAATATATATACGTACATTTTTTTTTTACATATTATGTAATTAATGAAGATAAGTAAATGTTATAAAAAGTAAAAAAGAAAAGAAAAAAGTGGGATTTAATGGACTTACGGTGCATATTTGCGTGTATCTAAAACGTTTACTATCCTCCAGCCGGTAACATGGTCACTGCCGCTCCCTCAAAGAAGGCGCAAAAACTCGAGTTCCGGCAACAATACAAGAACTACAGCATCAGGAGGAAGAGCCTATGGGCATGCACTGAATACTTACCCATCGAACGGAGAAGCAAGGATTACCCCCAGTCCAGAGAAATTCTATTGGGCAAGTAAGTACGTTACTGTAAGTAGAATCCTGGAGGAGGAGCGGGGGTGGTATTAAAGATAGGAAGTTGCGTAAAAAACAATTCTGTGAAATAATAATTTCAATATTTTCACGTCTTAGCATTGTTGCACACAAACAATAATTGAAGACAGATACAGATATTGGACACAGATTTATGAAATGTCAAAGAAATATACCTCAACAGACTAATGGAAACTAGCCCTCGAATCTACATAGGTCGCAATATTACCTTGTTGCACGCAATCTTGTTTACTGAAAAAAATAACATGCCAGCATTCGCTTCGAACATCCTTCATGTTCTTATGAAACTTCATGAATCATTATAATTTACTTTGATAACGATAAACTTCAGATTTGAATTCCTCTTAGTTTTTATTGTTTTTAACTTACTCGTTTGAAGTGATATTACAACTCACTGGTAATGCGCGACTCGCCTTACCTGTGTATGTGTCAGTATTGTATATTTTTCACCTTACGTGTGTATGTGTCAACATTTCATACATTTCGCGAAATCGCAGGTCTTTGATATGAATCCACATCCGCATTATTCCACACCCGCCCTAGAGTCCAAGGAAGCCACGTCTGAAAGCCAGAGAGAGCAGACCCGGGCACCACACTAAGCCAGGACTTGGCTTCGCTCTCCTCCTTCGTCACCTGAGCATATATGTGAGCCCAAAGAGGGACTAAGATTGGGTTGAGGATAACCTATGTTACCTCATCCTTTTGAGATGTACGTAATCACTTGTCTCAATAAACTCGTCAAAGTCAAAAAGTCACCTGAACACTCAGCAGAGGAAACAGGTGATTACATTCTTTTTGGTTTGTATTTATGTGTATATACATATCCATATATGTATATATATTCATAAGTTTATGTATTTATATTCATACATATATGTATTTATATTCATAAATGTATGTATTTATTTATAAATGTAAGTATTTAAATTCATGAATATTTGTGATTATATTTATAAACATATGTTTATATTCATAAGTTTATGTATTTATATTCATAAGTATATGCATTTATATTTCTAAATATATGTTTATATTCAAGAATATAAGTATTTATATTGATAAGTATATATATTTATATTCATAGCTATATGCATTGATATTGATAAATATATGTATTCACATTCTTATTTATATAATTATATCTTATGTATTTTTTTAAAAATTTAGTTTTAATGTATTGACTACGTTTTATTTTTTATTTTTATTTATTTATTTATTTATTTAATATTATTATTATTTTTGTTTTGTGTATGTGTGTGTTTGTGTATGTGTGTGTGTGTGTTTGTGTCCCCAGTACGTATATAATGTTCAAGTATTTAATTCACTTTTTTCAAATCCAATGTAGCAGCTCGGCCGGAAATCTCGGCAAGGCAGTATGAAACAGGTAGCCAAGATGGGAAGGCGACTCTCTCCGCTACTCATTACACACTCACAGCTATCAACATCGCATCAATACCCAAGACCGCTGATGATGCGCGTTTTACTTTTTAGAATAATAACAAAATTACTGGAATACATAACGTGACTCTCTCGCCGTAGTGCAACCTCTTTCCCTTACTGGTAGTGTAGTTTTTGAAAGATTCCGTGCAGTCTACTTCGGGTGGGGAAGGGGTGGTGGGAAACGGAAGGGAGTTGAGGAAAATGGAAGAAAGTGGGGAGAGGAAGAGGGAGAAGAGGAGAAAGGAGAACGGAAGAGGGTGGGGAGAAGGAGAAGAGGAGAAAAGAGAACGGAAGAGGGTAGGGAGAAGGAGAAGAGGAGAGAATAGAACGGAAGAGGGTAGGGAAGGAGGGGGAAGAGGGAGAGAGGAAGGAATGGGAGGGGGAGTGAGTTAGTCGGACTTGCCCAAAAGTGTTTCTCTTGCTTTGGGTAAGTCCTTGCTCCTCCGTGCTATTGGAAGTATTCGCTGCATACCCGTGGACTTCTCTTACAATATACAATACAAAAAGAATCGCGATTCTCGAAGGAGAAGAAAGGGGAAGGTAATAGATGGCAGCTAGCTACCTAAAATTAAGTATAGTAGAAGATAAAATCTATACATTAAAGTTCTTGTACTCTTGCCACCGTTGGAGTTTTAGCGCCTTCTTTGTGGGAGAAGCAAAGGCTGTGAGAGGCTTGAAGATGGTAAATCAGCTCTCGCATACATATAAACACACACACACACACATATATACTTATGTTTATGTATATCATATCATATATCTACATGTGTGAATACAACTCAATACTATAGACGTTCGATATATAAAAAAAAACAGTTTCTCCTGTAAAGGTCTGTTTTCTTTGAATACTGTGATAAATTAACTCTTTTTTGGGTAAACTAAACTGTACATCAATCGTTTGGTAAATTTACATAATAAATGTGAAAGTATGGACTAATTTATATAATTTGATGAATTACAAGGGAATATTTAAATGGTAAAATAGTGGATGTTAACACACGGTTATTATAACAGAAATACGGATAAAGAAAACGATAATAATCAAAGTTGCAACTATACTTATAATAATATAATCATTATTACAATATAAATGGAGCAATTTTGTTAACATTATTGACATGTGTGTCAATAAAGTAGGTATTAGACAGAAGAAAGAAAAACAACGAGTTGGATTGCTCACGCCTGATGAACTTTCTTTTAAAAGTTAGGGTTTTTTCCTTTCCTTTCATTTCACACACACACACACACACACACACACACACACACACACACACACACACACACACACACACACATATATATATATATATATATATATATATATATATATATATATATATATATATATATAAATGAACATGTATCTGTCAACACTTTCAGCTAGAATGGGAGGCCTAAATCATAACTTTAAGTTATGATTTAGTGGCCATAGGGGAAGGTCGGGTAGTCACAAAATAGCCAAACCATTTAGTTCATCCAACTTGTTCTTGAGGATGGTGTAACGCAGAGAGGTCTTAGCAGTCGCTGTATGGTACATATCTGGGCAACCTGGCTTGTCTTTCTCCTTCGAAAACGAATAAAATAATCCATCGGCCTCTGGCTTAGTCCAGTTATCTTCATCTGTAACAGATGCAGCTTCGTCACAAGTTTCGTCCAATGCGTATTTTCCTTACAATGTTCTTGATGAGTGTTTTTGGAAAATGAGGTTGGCAGTAATGGGTGTGTGTACAAGTACATTTTATCCAAAGTTCCGTTAATAAATCTTCGTTTCGCTACTGTAGTGTCCCATTGACGCCGGGGGTTGCCGAGTGTCGCCTGACCGCTGTGCCGGGGGCAGTGATACCAGCCAGCAGTCCTGCTTGCCGGGGTGTTTTTCGGCTGCCGCGCTGTGTGCTCGACGCGCGCTCACAATATTTACCCCATTGTTTCTGATTTGCAATGATTTTTATAAAAATGATATGGAATGAAACACGACTTTCAACTTCCTTTCTTATCCATAATACAAGCTCGAACTATGTTTTATTGGTTATAAGTTTGAGTTCTGAGTTCATTCTGCTTTCTTATATATCCATCTTCGGTGTGTGGAGTACCAATGCCACGTAATCATGAGAGAAAATGAGAAATATTACTAAAAATGTTTTCAAGGCAAGTTTTACAATTTCTACTGTTTGTGTTCGGAGTTCAACCCCATGTTCACACGGAGACCCAGGTAATTGACGAATCAGGTCATCGGAGTGACGTAATTTCCGGTGACGCGGGTTGTGACGTCGCCGAAAGTGACGTAAACGGAAGTAACGTCATTTCAAAAAATGCTAACATAAAAACAATGTCAAAAAGACACATGTTTTCGCACTTATGGTGGCCGAGGTGGCGGAGGATCGGCCAGAAAATTCGCGGTACAACCCCTGTACCACCCGGCGACCGGGCTCTGCGAATTCGCGGTACAGACGGTGTACCACCCGGCGTTATAAGCACCAGGTGACATAGCATGTCTCGATCTTAATTATTTATGGTAATCAGTGATAAGATTTTTTGGAGTGCCTTTGTCGGGTTTATTGTTAATCAACTATTTATTTTGAATAACACCACGTGTGTGCACACATGAAAATGAAAATTGCATGTATTTTAAGTTTTCTTTTGAAAGATATTTAAAACAAACTTAAAATAAAAGTTTTAAAGAGTAGGTCTTGGTGACATGAAGAGTTCTGTCAAGTGAGAAGTAATTACTAGTATTCGAAAGTTTGAAGGTTGAAGAATATCTCCAACTTTGCAGATTTTTTTTAGGTGTGTTGAATCCGTTTCTTAACCAATTTCTTAATGAATTCCATTAATCCCTTTGTTTTATTTCCACATTTTTATCACATCTAAAGTGGTGGGTTTTTGAGGTATCACAGTTTGCCATATCATCTGAACGAATTCCCATTAGTCAATACACAAAAAAATCAATACAGAGATAAGAATAAAGACGAGGAATAAGGGTTGTAAAAAGATAATAGAAAATAAAAGAACACGAAAATAAAAAGGATAAAGAAAAGAAGGAAAGAGAATGAGAAAGATACTAAAGAAACAGAGGAAAAAGAGGAAGAAAAATGTAACAAGAATACAAAGAGAAGGATAGAAGTAAAGAAAATACAAAGAGAAAGAAAAGAGAGTAACAATGTAAAGAGAGAAAGAGAGGAAGAATATTATAACAGAGAGAGAGAGAATGGAAGAAAAATACAGAGAGAGAAAGAGAGGAAGAAAACGCGATTGAGAAAGATAGGAAGAAAGATAAAGTAGATAAAGAAAGAGAGGAAAAAAATAGAAAGAGAGAGAAAGAAAGGAAGCTAAATACAAAGAGAGAGAAAGAGAAGACGAAGAAAAAGAATACAAAGAGAGAAAAGACGAAAAATACTAAAATACGGAAAGATAGGAATAAATGCAAAGAGAGAAAAAAAAGGAAGATAAATACAAGGAGAGAGAGAGAGGAAGAAAAAATAAAACGAGAGAGAAAGAGAAGAAAAAAAAAATACAAAGGGAAAAAAAAGAGGGAAAGCAAGAAAATCTATAGAGAAAACAAGGACTGCAACACACATACACACTATTCCTTCTTTGGATGGGATTTTCCAGATGTTTCTCAGCATTAAGGCAGGATAGGATGGGATAGGAGAGGAGTCAAGAGCTGAGAATAGGATGAGAAGAGAAGTTAAGTTAGGGACCGGTGAACACAGGTATACCGACGACGTCTTGACTCAGCCTAGCATCTTGACTCGCCCTGATGTCTTTACTTGGCTTTGCGTTTTGGCTTTACGTCTCAACATGACGTCTTTGCTTGGCTTTACGTCTTGACTTGACCTGACGTCTTGGCTTGGACTGACGTCTTTCCTTGGCTTTACGTCTTGGCTTTACGTCTTGATTTGACCTGACGTCTTGGCTCGGACTGACGTCTTTGCTTGGCTTGACGTCTTGACTCGATCCGTGAACTTCAAGATACCTACGCATCTTGTTCCCTGACATCAGAATTTTCAGATCTACAACAAAGGATATGTATGTGATTCACCCATCCCGTGTTCCTGAAACCGGCGTGGCTGTGTAGCCCTTTCGCTGAGGTTAACATAGGGTGTCATTAAACGTGATTTGCTGAAACTATTTATTTCCTAAAGTTACACTAGGAACGAATGAATAAAGTTGGAAATGCACACTGTAAATGCAAAACACAAAATTGAGAAAAAACAACAACAACGATTATATGGCACAGGCAAACCCCAAATCTCACGTATAGTAACTCACATGTTTAAGGGACACACACACACACATATATGTTTGTGTGTGTATATATATATATATATATATATATATATATATATATATATATATATATATATATACATACACACACACACACACACACACACATATATATACACACACACAATGTATATATATATATATATATATATATATATATATATATATATATATATATATATATATATATATATAGATATATACACACACAATATATATATATATATATATATATATATATATATATATATATATATATATTATATATATGTATATATGTATATCTATCTATCTATATATGCATTGTATATATATATATATATATATATATATATATATATATATATATATAGATAGATAGATAGATAGATAAAAAAATATATTTATATACAGTATGTGTATATGTGTATATATACACACACTGCATATATATATATA
>NW_028234412.1:34380372-34400372 GCF_977035675.1 Penaeus japonicus
CCCCCCTCCCTCCCTCTCTCCTTACCTTATCGCCCTTAGCTATTCGACTTCCTTCCTCCCCCCCTTCCTTTTGCTGCCCCCCCCCCCCCCCCACACTAATCTGTTTAGGGCCGTATGGAATCCAGGGAGGTTCGTGAAACATCCCAGGACGACTCCACATGCACATACACTGGCACCCACGCCTGAATTAGGGAATAGGCCATGAACCATTTGCCTGAAATGTTGATTTAAAATACGATTTTTGTAGCTCAGCCCCTGAGCCAATGAGCAATATGAAGCCTCGACCCGTGGGTACGACAGGCTGGGGTGCGAATATTGTTTTGTGCTTATTTGTGTTTCTTTTTATTCTTACTTTGTCTTTAATGTTTTATATTTTATATTACATTACTATCTAAAATAAGTGGGAATGACTACTACTTTTAGTGTTATTTTGTTTAATTGAGCAACAGTTTTATTTTATTCTTTATGCAGTACTTTTAGTGTCGTATCAGTGACCATCTTAAACTTTCTTAAGGCCATTACTTTAATTTGTGAAGTGCATTTTAACAATTGTAATTTTATCTAAGAAGGGTTTGGTCAAATATTTCTTATTTTTGAACTTTGCTTTAATTATTTTTACTTTAGATTCTTTTTACGTGTCACGGAGTCCACGTCACCCACTTTTATTTTGTATTTTTGTATTGTATATTTGTCTTTTTAATTTATTTCGTATTTGCAATGTTATGTTTAATGATATCCTTTTAGGTGATCGTTGGTTTTATTGTTTAAAGTTACGACAGAGCCATTTGGCTGATTTTATAGTTCAAAATTTACGTTTTTCTCTATTGTTTTAATGTTTTAAAGCTGTATTTGCCTGTTGTATTATTTAATATGAGAAAATTGTAAATATTAATGTCTTTATGAGTTTTAAAAATATTTGTATTGTTTTAGTCCCAAAGCAAACATATATTTTCCATGCCAATAGCCCGCCGGCTATAAATAGCCGACGAGCTGAAAATAAATCAGTTGTCTCTGAACTTGGTGTTTCTCTGGGAACCCTTTTATTCCTGGTATTACCTGGAATACCCTTGTGGCGACGCAGGAGTCAGCTAAAGAAGGTTGTACTGATCGGTTACATGCCAGTTAGGACAAATGCTGGACGTGCTAGTTATAATAATATCCTGTGAGGGAGATACATGGCCACACTAGCCAGAGAGCATGTTATTTTACTTTGATTTTTTTTTATCTTTTATCAATCTTTTTTGAAGTGTTTTAAGACTTTTAAGCTATTTGCTATGGGCAATTTTATACTTTTATTCATACTTTTTTTACTATTTAATATTATTAAAAACCAGGACTAAACTAACGCAACAGACCCTCTTTAAGGGACATGCACCTGGGGAATGGGACTTAGTCTCTTAAGGGGAAGTGAACGGGCCCCTCCTCTTTCTTCCGGCCCCTAAGCGTCATCCGCCGCTTGGGCGGATGTATTTCCGGGATCCTTCCCCATGGACAGATATCCTCTACAGGGCTCCCGCATAAAAATCTGGTGGCAAAGCGGTGGAGGATGGTGGTCTTGCGTATGAGCTACTTCATGCTCTTTAGTTTGTCCGTCCAGCAATTAGAAAGTTTCCTCTCTCTAAGCTTAGCTAGCAGTTTGTAGCTTTAGAGAGCTCCGCATTATTTTGTGTATAAATATATTAGGAGTTTAGCGCGAAGGCGTATGCCTTCAAGCTCTCCTAGTAAACATTTGTGGCTCTGTTAGGGAAGTAGGGACCACAACTGTATTTTACTTCTCCACGTCTTTGGACATTTTTGCAATGGCAATAATGTAAACCTTCTATGTAATATTACCGTACGAATGTGAATCGTTTAAGCTTGTTTGGCGTGTCAAAGTATTTGTCTTCGTGTATTGTGCTTATATTTTTGATTGGCTTTTGTACCTAGCCTGTTGTCATCTCCTTAGCCTTTTACTTAACTCTTTTTCGGACTCTGCATCGCTCTCGCTTGCATCCGTTTCTACTTCTCTCGCTATGCTTGCGCACTCTGCCTTTTCGCTCTCGCTTCCTCCCTTCTCTCGCTCATCGCCCTTTCGACTCTGCCTTTGCCTTCGCTCCCGACTCGTACTCACTTCTCTCGCTCCTCGCCCCCCTTCGACCTCTGCCTTTGGCCTTCGCTCCCGCCTTCTCCCTTCTCTCGCTCTCGCCCCCTTCGACGTCTGCCTTTGCCTTCCGCTCCCGCCTTACCCCTCCCTGTCTCTCGCTCTCGTCCCCCTCGACTCTGCCTTTGCCTACCGCCATCCCGCCTTACCCTTCCCTTCTCATCGCTCTCGTCCCCCTTCGACTTCTGCTTTGCCTTCGCTCCGCCTTCCTCCCTCTCCGCGCTCTCGTCCCCCTTCGACTCTGCCTTTGCCTTCGCTCCCGCCTTCTCCCTTCTCTCCAGCTCTCGTCCCCATATCGGACTCTCGGCCTTTGCCTTCGCTCCCGCCTTCCATCCCTTCTCTCGCTACTCGTCCCCTTCGACTCCTGCCTTGACTTCGCTCCGCCTTCTCCCTTCTCTTCGCTCCTATCGTCCCCTGACTCTGCCTTTGCCTCGCTCCCCGCTTTCCTCCCTTCTCTCGCTCTCAGTCCCCGTTCGACTCTGCCTTTGCCTTCGCTCCCGCTTTCCTACCCTTCTCTCGCTCTCGTCCCCTTCGACTCTGGCCTTTGCCTTCGCTCCCGCCTTCCTCCCTTCTCTCGCTCTCGTCCCTTCGAGACTCTGCCTTTGCCTTCGCTCCGCCTTCCTCCCTTCTCTCGCTCTCGTCCCCTTCGACTCTGCTTTGCCTCCGTCCGCTTTCCTCCCTTCTCTCGCTCTGTCCACCTTCGACTCTGCCTTTGCCTTCGCTCCCGCCTTTCCTTCTCCTTCTCTCGCTTTCGTCCCCTTCGACTCTGCCTTTGCCTTCGCTCCCGCCTTCTCCTCTCTTCTCTCCGTCTCGTTTCGTCCCCTTCGACTCTGCCTTGGCCTTCGCTCCCGCCTTCCGCCCTCTCTCGCGCTCTCGTCCCCCTCGTCTTCGACTCCTGCCTTCGTCACGGTTATCACTGTGCGTTTTTTGGTATTTTCGACCTTGTTACGGTGATCATAGGAGCTCTAATTCCACTCCTAAATTGTATGTTGGTATCTGATTTAAGTCAAAGGGACTTGGATTACAGTTGTTGAAGCAAAAACGGCAAGCTTAATTTTTGTATTCTTTTTAATGTGTCATTTAGTTTTAAATTCAAAGTTTTTGTAACTGCTTCTTAGTTGTGAACACGTGTTTGGTGTCTCTGTACTGCATCTCGTTTTAGTGCTTTTTTTTAGTGTCGTTCAGGGCGGGTGGAAAGCCCTGTTGAAAAGTGAGTGAATAGTGAAGTGAGTCAAAAACAGTAGGTCATGCATACAAGGGGAAAGGCCGGTTAAAAAGGACGGCAGTATACACGGTTGATAGACCCACCTCCGAGGAGTCAATCTAACCGAATCAATATAAATCCCTTCCCTCTCTTAGTCAAGGCTCGGATAGCTTGTGCGTGAGGCAGTCTCGGCAATGGAGTGGTGACAGTCACAATGATAGAGGAATTCTATCAGAGGATGGCGACCCTCATGGCTCAAAAATGAGCAGAAGTGATGAGCCGGATCGATGAGTTGGCTCGGAGGAGTGACGAACAAGCCCGATCCAGTTAGTGACAGGCCTAAGTAGACTGGAGGATAGGTTGCTAGTCAGGCAGCTGAGGAAGTTGTAGCTCAGACCAGTTGAGACTTGAGGTCTCCAGAATGCCGCTCGGCAGGGTTTCGATCGACGACCCCTGTAGAAAGTGGACTGCCCCGCAGGTAGGCCACTGGAAGCACCTGAGGCTGAGAGGCCTCAAAGGGTTACCATCAGGATTGAGCCTTCTCCGGGATGTACTCTTGGAATGGGAAAGGAGGCTTAGCAGGAGGGAAAGAGCAAGTGGAAGGAGGGGGAACTACAGGTCCGGTCCCTAGGGCGGTGTCTTCGGGAATTAATGGCCCAGAACTTGGCTTTGGTGGTATGACTCCCACAGGCAGCCTCAGTCCGAGTGTATTACCGGAACCTGAGCCAGGAGTAGGTAACCCGACGCCGGCACCTCCTTCTCATGAAGGGCCCCTCAATCAGAGTATGTGAGGCCAGCTCCTTTCGCTAGTAACGGACATACTCCAAGAGCTCCTGCGAGAGCCCTACAATCTTTAGGGTCTGGATAACCCCAATTCCTATGTGATAAGTAGTAGGTGGACAAGTGCCTATTTTAAAGGAGAAGGACCTCGGCCCTGTGATCCTCTTAAAAGGAACCAGGAGATCGAGTCTGGATTCGATCAAATAGAGAAACTAGGTTCGGCCTCCCACTAGCGATTGCGTTTATCAGGGCAGCAAGGGCTATACTGCCGTGGTCGAGCGGAAACCATCATAGATTCTGAAGGTTTCGACCATATTAGAGACTGGAACTCCTTTAAACGAGAGTTAAGGAGAAAATTTAGGGCACGCTCGTACACGGCAGCCGATTATTTATAAATGTCCTGTACGATCATACTATGTCTGACTTGCAGGCCAATGGATTTTACTCCAGATTGAGGATCGGTTTACCAAGGGTACCGAGATCATAAAGAGGCCATAGGAGACCGAAGAAGCTAATATGGAGGGTTCTTCTTTCGGGATTGTCCCAGATTGGGTTGAGGGACTTTCTGGTGCTTAAGGACGACTTGCACACTCACAACAACTGGCTGAGGTCCGCTCAGGAGAGTGTGGAATTCGAGGAATGGCATTAGGACATAGTCATCATACTGGCCGCCATCAGTCGCCCAATCTCTTTCTGAGGAGATGTATAGGCTTCGACGTCGATTTTGTCGAGCGTCCACACCGAGCCAGGGACTCTTATAGTCTCAGTCCCGTAATTAGCCAGTTCCTCAGTCGGTCCCTTAGAGAGCCATGGCTTCCTCACCAGACCGCTTTTCTAGATCAAATGTTATGGTGGCGATTTCATAAGAGCACCACCCACAGCAACCACGAGTGCCGAGCTACAGCCGTTTTCTCGCTCCCCTACCAGGGGACTGGGTTGATACACGTGCTTTAGAGTGTTGGCCACTCAATGGCCATTATGGGCCCGAGAATGTCCCTTTCCTCGACGCCAGGGAGACAGGAGCTCCGAGTCCCGCTGGAGGAAATGAAAGGAGCCAGTTCGCTAGGATACAATGAAAGGGACACCAGTGAAAAGTCCATGGCCGTGAGGGCACGCGAGAGAGAACGGACGACTCTCGTGGCACTTCAATGCTAACGGAACAACCATAATGTGTTTATAGATACTGGGTCCGAAATTACGATAATAAAGCCTGGCGCCCTTGAAATGATTGACGGTAATGATTTGCCCAAAACAGCCCTCGCAAAAGGTCCTAAAAGGTATTTCTGGAGCTGTCAGATCGGAAGCAGATAGTCTCGGTACATTTAAGCCTTGGAGACGGTTTAAACTCTAGTTCACCAGGGCCACCGTAGCTGATCTTTGGATTCCCGGGAGAGACTTCTTTTAGGAATTGATTTCCTCAGAGATATTAACTTTACCGCATGAAATCGGCTGCAAAACTCGTCCACAGGCCAATGATTTTAGAGGATAACAGGTTCCTCTGTAGTTTTAGGGATAACAGACAGTCCCTGAAGATAGCTTGGGGGTAAGGAGTTATGAGGATGCATCGACCCAGACTGGACTTGCTAAATCCACCCCAGAAGGTGTGACCGGAGGCAACTGTACACTGGCCAAAAACGGACTGTAATCCCCACGCATTCAGGTGTGTCTTGTAAAGGGGTTCATTTCAAGATTAGGGCAAGTCCATGGGGATGTTGTTTATTAACCCATTGTCTCAGGACTCTTTAACTCTACCATATTCCGTTACCACAGTAATGATAGATGCTGTTACCGTCTGGGACCATAACCTTTTAGCACGGCCACTTACGCTCAGACAGGGACTAGGCTGGGAAATGTGGCCTCCATTGATGCAGTATAATTACACAGATACAACGGAAGGAAGGTTGTGGTTCAATCGTGCCCCTGCGGCGAGACAGAACCTGAAAGGAAGGGATGGTCTAAACGGTTCCCCTGTGGCGAGAAGAACTGAAAAGGGAAGGTGTGGTTAATGGTGCCCCTGTGGGGAAAGGGGGGGGGACAGCAACCTGACAAGGTAGGTGTGGTTAATGGTGCCCCCTGTGGCGAGACAGAACCTTGAAAGGGAAGGTATGTGGTTAAATGGTGCCACCTGCAGCGAGACAGAACCTGAAAGGGATGGTGTGGTTAATGTGTGCCCTTGCGGCGAGAAGAACTGAAAGGGACGAGATGGTTAACGGTTCCACATGTGGCGAGACAGAATGAAGGGAAGTGATGGTTAAAGGTTCCCCTGTGGCGTGACAGAACGAAGGGAGAGATGGGTTAACGGTTCCCTGTGGCGAGACAGACCTTGAAAGGGATAGGTATGGTTAGTGGTGCTGCGGCGAGGACCGAACAGATGGGGGATGAAATAATAATGGATGCCTTGATCCTGAGATGAAGTACCAGGAGTGGAGGTGACTGTTGCACCGTTAAACGAGGATTTGCAGCAGTAGTTACAATAATGCCGAGATTAAATATCAGATGGAGGAACATTGCCCGGTCAACAGTAGTCTGTCAAGGACTCTTGTCTGGGCATTGGTCTTCTGATCTGATTGGGGTGGGATTATCGACTATGGTTACTCAAAGAACATTATGCGGAAGATGAGTTGGACTAAGAAGGTCGCTGTGTTACACATCTATGCCTAGCCATTGTGAGGCAGCCAGGAATGGTTTTTTGGATAAAGATGGGTTAAGTACTCATCTTTGACATTAACTATGACCAGAGGCAGGAAATAGTTAGAATAAATGATCACCTAAAGACCTTTTTGTTGGTGGGGAAGTGACCATAGGTTTAGTCCCAGGCATTCGTCATCAATAGATATGGTGAACGCACTTGCCCACTTGCACTTGGACAGTGGAAGACTACATACGCCACAAAAGAGACCCTTCGACGGCAATGCAATCTATGTACGGAAGGTGTTATAGAGCCGTTCTACTTGCTTGGCCTTTGCCTGTCGTCTCGTAAGAATAGGGGTAGTGTAGGCTTAAGGTTCTGTGATCGAATACAGAGCCTTGAATGCTGTCACTTTAAGGACACGTACCTCTGCAGTATAGATGCATGATCGAAATGAGTTGAGGCCATGGGATCCAATCCCACACTTATGCTGTGCAGCTTACTGGGCCGTAGAGTTGGAGCCAAAAGATCGACCAAAAAGACAGTGCATTTTCAGATGGCTATCGGCTGTTCAATTTTGTCGTCTTCCATTTGGTTTGGCTACTCACCCAACCACATTCCAACGACCTTGAATGTGCTGTAATCTCGGTTCTGGGGAAACACACGCTCTGCTCATTGACGATATAGTAATATATAGCAGAGGGTTTGCTCACATGTGCAAGACTTGCGGGATAAGACCTAGAATTGCTCTCTGAGTGGACTAAAATTAATATCGAAATATGTGGCCTTTGCCGCTAAGACCTATCACTAAATGGGTTTACCATCTACCAGAAGGTGTGACTGCCCAACAGGATTAAAGTGATTGCATCGCAAAGAGGCCGCCCCACAGTAACGTTAAGAGGTTCGTGGTTTCATGGTGACAGGATTCTTTCGGAAGCCCTATTTGGTTATGCAACGGTAACTTTCCTCTGCATTTTTTGCCTTAAGAAAGCGTCAGAAATGGTGTGGGGACCTGAAACCAACAAGAGGCCTTTACCGACTATTACAGCGGTCTTGTCACAGCACCGATATTAGGCAGCCTGAATTTCAGCAGGAGTTCGAACTACACATATGATGAATCGCAGTAGCAATTGGTCAGCCTGATGCAGAGGGACGAAGAAACATTCGCATCATAGTTATGTATTTAGCAGGAAGTTAGGGGCAAGCAGAAACGAGATACCCTGCTATAGTTAGAGGCCTGAGTGTAGGGAAGGTGTGTGGGAATGGATTCTGACCTTTATGGGAGGAGATTTACCATTATACAGACATAGACCCTGTCCATGTCTTCACTCGAAAGATGTGTAATCTCACAGGGCTGACGAGGTCCGCTCACGATCTCCTTTTAACCTTCATTAAGGAATTAAAGAAGGCCCTCCAATCACGATACGTACCTTCCTTTCCGGCTGTAGCTCCTTTAAGGTATCGGCGGACAACCACAAAACCCTTAGCAGCATTAGTCCCATACAGAGCTCTGCCGCGGCCATAGCAGCAAAGCAATCTCGAGACCCCAGCTTGCCGATCTGAAACGATATTTGCTGGAAGGGACCGTGCCCAGGAAGAAGTGGCCTCTTCCCTTAGATGAGTTTGAGTGAAAGATCGAGTTATTTACCGACTTAAGCACTTGGCAGACAGGGTGTGCTATCAACTAGTTGTTCCCTCTTCTTTAAAGAACTCTGCCTGAAGTTTCTCACTTGCCGCCGTTAGCTCGCACCCTGGTGTACAGAGGACATATGAGAATGCCAGGGCTATGTATTACTGGGCTAACATGCTTAAAGACTGTAAGGAATACGTTGCAAATTGTCCAGTATGCCAGCAGTCCAGAGGTAATCCGCAGCGTGTTCCTATGGCTAGTGCTCCCTTGCGCAATACCTCTAGAGCGTGTATCCATGGACATTATGGACTTTGGCTCCTCTATACCAGTGCGCTTATGGTCTATCTGTTCTCGACCAACACACGAGATGGTTGCAGATTGTGCCCTTAAGGAAAGTGACTGCAATCACTGTCCATCGAGCTTTTGTCGACCACTGGGTAACTCTGTTCGGTCACCTCGGGTTATCCAGACGGATAATGGGTACAGTTTACAAGTGGTCTCTTTAAGGAGCTGGTATGAATGATGCACTCAGCCACCACTACACAATCAGATACCACCCACAGGCTAATGGGCTGATAGAGAGAACCAATAGGGTTGTGAAATCTGCTCTCACGGCACTCGTGAACAAGAGGCCCAGAATTTGGCATCAGTTTGTGCCGGAACTAAGGGTGCAAATCAATACCGCCATTCATAGGAGTACTCACGAGCAGCCCTATATTTGCTAACGGGCAGGCATGCAAATTTCCCTGTAGGGCTTACCAACGAAAGCGGTATTTGCAGAAAACCTGAATCTGCAGGAGCGTCTCTTTGAGGCACGTTAAAGCTGCCATTACCGCTTTAATGATTCCAGAATAAGCTATGGTAGATACTATAACCGTGGCAAAAAGGAGACCTTTCGGCCTGATGTTGGTAGCTTAGTCTGGTATTATGAGCATGGGAAGCATACTGGTGCAGCAGCTCCATTGTCGGGAAGATGGCGTGGCCCGGCAAGAGTTGTATCTCGTTTAGGACCAGTGACCCTTTGAGATTAGGGATGTCCATACAGACGTTCAGATGAAAGCGCATCTCAACCATTTTAAAGCCATTTAGAACCTCCCATGAGTTGTCTATGAATCGGAGGACGAATCTGATCATGATCTGAAGATGTGCCGGCCAATCCAGAAGCGCAAAACTTGGCCGATACTTTACCCGTAGTGCAGCCGATCTCTTGTGAGGCCTTGCGACCTCCTCCTTCCTACCCCCCCCCCCCACAGATTGGTCCCTTATCCTTTTCCCCCCCCCCCCCCCCCTCTTCCTTATCCCCCCCCCCCCCCCCCCCCCCCCCTTGTTCTTCATCTCCCTTTTCCTCCCCTTTTTCTTTATTTCTCCGTCCTAGCCTCTTGTTTCCCTTCTCCTATTTCTTAATACCCTTTCTGCCTATATCACTTACTTTTGCCTTACTGTTTCCTCCGCCTTTGACTCGCCTTATTCCCGCCGCTTCTTTAGTCTATCCTCCAACTACCCTTACTTCCGTTTTTGCTTTCCTCTAGCTGCTCCCTGCATTTTCTACTTTCCGTTTTCTACCCTGTTTCGTTCTGCTGCTCTCGCTCTTACCCGCACTCTCTTCTCGTTTTCGCTTTTGCTACTTTTATGGTTTACCTTGTTCTTATCTGTTTCCTTACTATTTCACTCTTCTCGTTCCTTCACTACTCCTTTTCTTTATCTTTCACGCTATATCTCTTCCCTTCTTCTTGTGCTTGTTGTTCTCTTACCCTCTACCCCCTCCCTCCTCTCTCTCTTCCCTCCCACCTTATTCCGCCCCCCTAGCCCCCCGCCTAATTCGCCCTTCCTTCCTCCCACACCACCCCCTTCCTCTTGCCCCCCTGCCCCCACCCACACCCCCCCCCCCCCAACCCCGACTAATTCCTGTTTCTTCAGGGCCGTTAATATTTATGGAATCCTCAGGGAGGTTCGTGTGATTGGGCAACATCCCCAGGATCCGACTCCACCTGCATACATCCACACTGGCACCCACGCCTGAATTAGGGAATAGGCCATGAACCATTTGCCCATGAAATGTTGGAAATGTTAAAAATACGATTTTTGTAGCTCAGCCCCCCCCTGACCGCCCAATATGAAGCACTCGACCCCTGTGGGGTCACGCACTGGGGGAAACCCATCTGTCGAATATTGTTTGTGCTTATTTGTGTGTCTTCCTTTATTCTTACCTTTTGTCTTATGCTTTTATATTTCTCACTATTAACCCATTACTATCTAAATCCCCATAGTGGGAATGACTACTACTTTTAGTGTTATTTTGTTTTAAAAAAATTGAGCAACAGTTTTATTTTTTAATTTCTTTATGCAGTACTTTTAGCCGGTCGTATCAGGACCATCTTAAACTTTTCTTAAGGCCATTACTTTAATTTGTAAGTGCATTTTAACCATTTGTATTTTCTATCTAAGAAGGGTTTGGTCAAATATTTCCTAATTTTTGAATTTATTTTATGAACTTTGTCACTTTAATTATTTTTACTTTAGGAATAATTCTTTTTACGTGTCACGGAGTCCACGTCACCCCACTTTTATTCTTGTGATTTTTGTTATTGTATATTTGTCTTTTTAATTTATTTCGTATTTGCATATGTCTATGTTTAATTGATATCCTTTTATTGTGATCTTTGTTTTTATTGTTTAAAGTTACGCTGAGCCATTTGGCTGATTTTATAGTTCAAAATTTACGTTTTTCCTATTGTTTTAATGTTTTAAAGCTGTATTTGCCTGTTTTATTATTTAATATGAGAAAATTGTAAATAATGGAGTTTTGCATTAATGTCTTTATGAGTATTAAAATTTGTATTGTTTAGTCCAAAAGCAAACATATATTTTACATGCCAATAGCCCGCCGGCTATAAATAGCCGACGAGCTGAAAATAAATCAGTTGTCTCTGGAACTTGGTGTTTCTCTGACCCTCCCTGGATTACCCTGGAATACCCTTGTGGCGACGCAGGAGCAGCTAAAGAAAGGTTGTACTGACTCGAGTTACATGCCAGTTAGGACAAAGCTGGACGTGCCCCACTAGTATAATAATATCCTGTGAGGGAGATACACTGGCCAACACTAGCCAGAGACGCCCATGTTTATTTTACTTTGATTTTTTCTTTTTTATCAATCTTTTTTTGAAGTGTTTTAACTTTTAAGCTTCTTCATTTGCTACTGGGCAATTTTATACTTTTATTCATACTTTTTTACTATTTATTATTTTAAAAAACAGGACTAAACTAACGCAACCAGACCCTCTTTAAGGGACATGCACCTGGGGAATGGGACTTAGTCTCCTTAAGGGGAAGTGAACGGGCTCCCTCCCCTCGCCCCTTTCTTCCGGCCCTAAGCCGTCATCCCCGTTGGGCGGATGTATTTCCGGGCTTCCCATGACAGATATCCTACAGGGCGCCCGCATAAAAATCTGGTGGCAGCGGTGAGGATGTGGTTGCGTATGTACATGAGCTCTCTTGATCTTTAGTTTGTCCTGTCCAGCAATTAGAAGTTTTTTCTCCCCCCTAAGCTAAGCTAGCAGTTTGTAGCTTTAGAGAGAAAAAAACCGCATTATTTTGTGTTAAATAAATTAGGAGTTTAGAGCAAGGCGTATGCCTTCAAGCACTCCAGCTAAACATTTGTGTGGCTATGCTAGGAGTAGGGACACTGTATTTCTACTTCTCCACGTCTTTGTGACATTTCTTGCAATAGCAATGTAACTTCTATGTAATATTACCGTACCGAATGTGAACGTTCTTAAGCCTTGTTCGTGTCAAGTATTTGTCTTCGATTGTGCTTATTTTTTTGATTTTTTTTTGATGGCTTTTGTACCTAGCCTGTTGTCTTAACCTCTTTTTCTTGTCATCTCCGCCCTTTTCTACTTTTTGACTCCGCCCCTTCGACTCTGCCTTTGCCGCCGCTCTTGCGCCCCCTCGGCTCTGCCGTTTGCCTTCGCACACCCGCCTTCCTCCCTTCTCTCGCTCTCGCCCCTTCGACTCTGCTTTGCCTTCCGCTCCCGCCTTCCTCCCCTCTCTCGCTCTCGCCCCTTCGACTCTGCCTTTGCCTTCGCTCCCCGCCTTCCTCCCTTCTCTCGCCCCCCCCTCTCGCCCCTTCGACTCTGCCTTTGCCTTCGCTCCCGTCCGCCCTTCCTACCCTCCCTTCTCTCGCTGTCGTCCACCTTCGACTCTGCCTTAGCTTCGCTCCCGCCTTCCTCCCTTCTCTCGCTCTCGTCCCTTCGACTCTGCCTTTGCCTTCGCTCCCGCCTTCCTCCCTTCTCTCGCTTCGACTCTGCCTTGCCTATCGCTCCCGCCTTCTCCCTGATCTCGTCCCCTTCGACTCTGCCTTTGCCTTCGCTCCCGCCTTCCTCCTTCTCTCGCTCTGTCCCCTTCGACTCTGCCTTTGCCTTCGCTCCCGCCTCCCCCCTCCTCCCTTCCCCCCCCCCTCTCGCTCTCGCCCCTTTTTTCCCCTTCGACTCTCCTTTGCCTTCGCTCCCGCCTTCCTCCCTTCTCTCGCTCTCGTCCCCGTCGACTATGCCTTTGCCTCCGCTCCCGCTTTCTCCCTTCTCTCGCTCTCGACCCCTTCGACTCTGCCTCTGCCTTCGCTCCCGCCTTACACGCCCTCTGCCTAGCCTCCCTCGCTTCCCCCTCGGACTCTGCCACCTTTGCTTTTTCGCCCCGTTTCCTCCCTTCTCTCGCTCTCGTCCCCTCGACTCTGCTTTGCCTTCGCTCCCGCCTTCCTCCCTTCTCTCGCTCTCGTCCCCTTCGACTCTGCCTTTGCCTTCGCTCCCGCCTTCCTCCTTCTCTCGCTCTCGTCCACTCCTTCGACTCTGCCTTTGCCTTCGCTCCCGCTTTCTCCCTTCTCTCGCTCTCGTCCCCTTCGACTCTTGCCTTTGGCCTTCGCCTCGCTCACCGCCTTTCTCTCTCCCCTTCTCTCGCTCTCGTCCCTTCGACTCTCGCCTTTGCCTTAGCTCCAGCCTTCTCCCTTCACGCCTCGCTCTCGACTGGACTTTGCCTTCGCTCCCGCCTTCCTCCCATTCTCTCGCTCTCGTCCCCTTACGGGACATGCCTTTGCCTTCGCTCCCGCCTTCCTCCCTTCTCTCGGCTCTCGTTCCCCTTCGACTCTGCCTTCGTCACGTTATCACTCGTGCGTTGTTTGGTATTTTTCGACCTTGTTACACGGTGTATCATAGGAAGCTCTAATTCAACTCCCCCCGCCTAAATTTGCCTAATGTCTGGTATCTGATTTAAGTCAAAGGACTTGGATTAACCAGTTGTTTGAACGGCTAGCTTAATTTTTGTATTCATTTTTAATGTGTCATTTAGTTTTAAATTCAAAGTTTTTGTAACCACTGCTTCCTTAGTTCACGTGAAACACGTGCTTGGTTGTCTCTGTACTGCATCTCGCCCTTCTCGTGCTTTTTTTTTAGTGCGTTTTTCAGGCGGGTGGGAAAGCCCGTTGAAAAGTCGACCGTGAATAGTGAAAGTGTGAGTCAAAACAGTAGGTCATGCATACACAGGGGAAAGGCCGGTAAAAACCCGGACCGGCAGTAACACCGGTTGATAGACCCCACCTCCAGGAAGAGTCAAATTCTACCGAATCCCTTCCTCTCTTAGCTCAAGGCTCGGATAGGCTTGTGCGTGAGGCACGTCTCGGCAATGGAGGGTGAAGTCACAATGATAGAGGAATTCTATCGCAGATGGATGGCGACCCTCATGGCTCAAAATGACGCAGAAGTATGATGAGCCGGATCGATGAGTTAGGTCGGAGGATGCTGACGAAACAAGCCCCGCATCCAGTAGTGACAGCTAAGTAGACTGGAGGGATAGTTGCATAGTCAGCGCAGCTGAGGAAGTTGTAGCTCAGACCAGTCGGAGCTTGAGGTCTCCAGACATGCCGCTCGGCAGGTTTCGCACCCCTGTAGATAGTGGCTGAGACCCCGCAGGTAGGCCACTGAAGCACCTGAGGCTGAGACCGGCCTCAAAGGCGTTACCATCACGGATGACTTCTCCCGGGATGTACTCTTGGAATGGGTACCCACCAGAAAGGAGCGCTTCAGCAGGAGGGAAAATAAAGAGAATCTGGCCAGAGAGCGGGGGAACTACAGGATGTTCCCTAGGCGGTGTCTTCGGGAAATCTAATGGCCCAGAACTTGGCTTTTGCGTGGGTAATGACTCCCACAGGCCCCCCAGCTCTCAGTCGAGTGCACTCGTAACCTATATTGTACCCCACGGAACCATGCCAGTGAGAGTTGATTCGGTAACCCGGACGCCGGCACCTCCTTCTCATGAAGGGCCCTCGTCAGAGTATGCGAGGCAGCCTCCTGGTGCGCTAGTAATGGACATACTCCAGAGCTCCTGCCGAGAGCCCCTACATCTTTAGGGTCTGATAACCCAATCTCCTATGTGATAATCCCCCTAGCCTCCGTTAGGGACAACGTGCCCTATTTTTAAAGGAGAGACCTCGGCCTGTGATCCTCTTATTTTTCTTTTTTTTTTTTTTTAAAAAGTCGCCCCCGTCGGGAGCTAGGAAAGGATCCGGAAAACCAGGAGATCGAGTCCTGGATTCGATCAATAGAGAACTTGGTTCGGCCTCCCACTAGCGATGCGTTTATCAGGGCAGCAAGGGCTAACTGCCGTGGTCGAGCGGAAACCATCATAGATTCTGAAGGTTTCGAATTATATTAGAGACTGGAACTCCTTTAAACGAGAGTTAAGGAAAAATTTAGGGGCACGTACACGGCAGCCGATTTTTATAAAGTCCTGTACGATCCACGCGATACTATGTCTGACTTGCAGGCCCCAATGGATTTTTACCTCCAGATTGAGGCCTCGGTTTACCAAGGGTACCGAGATCATAAAGAGGCCATAGGAGACCCGACAGAGCTAATAAGGAGGGTCTTCCTTTCGGGTGTGTCTTGTCCCAGATTGGAATTATTGAGGGACTTTCTGGTGCTTAAGGACGACTGGCCCCCACCTCACAACAACTGGCTGAGACCGCTCAGAGAGTGTGGAATTCGAGGAATGGCATTAGACATAGTCACTCTACAGGCCGCCATCAGTCGCCCAATCCTCTTTCTGAGGAAGAGCACCGTGATAGGCTTCGACGTCGGCTATATTTGTCGAGCGTCCACACCGAGCCAGGGATCGTCTTATAGCCCCCTCTCAGTCCCTTATTAGCCAGTCCTCAGTCTGTCCCTTTAGCCCCCTCATGGCTTCCTCACCAGACCGCTCTAGATCAAAATGTATTTTGTGGTGCGATTTCCATAAGAGCACCACCCACAGCAACCACGAGTGCCGAGCTACAGCCGTTTGCTCTTCTCGCTCCCCTACCAGGCAATGGCTGGGTTTTATACACGTGCTTCAGATGTGGCCAGGATGGCCATATGGCCCGAGAATGTCCCTTCCTCGACGCCAGGGAGACAGAGCTCCGAGTCCCGCTGGCAGGAATGAAAGGAGCCAGTTCGTTAGGTACAGTGAAAGGGACACCCGTGAAAGTCATGGCCGTGAGGGCACGCGAGAGGAACGGACGACCTCTCGTGGCACTCAGTGCTAACGGAACGACCCTAATGTGTTTTATCGATACTGGGTCCGAAATCACGATAATTAAGCCCGGCGCCCTTGATATGATTGACGGTAATGATTTGGCCAAACAGCCCTCGCAAAAGGTCCTAAAAGGTATTTCTGGAGCTGTCAGATCGGAAGCAGAAGTCTCGGTGCCATTTAAGCTTAGAGAAGGTTTAACTCTAGTTCACCAGGCCACCGTGGCAGATCTGGATTTCCCGGGAGACCTTCTTGTAGGAATTGATTTCCTCAGGCGTATTAACTTTACCCTGAAATCGGCTGCAAACTCGTCCACAGGCCAACTGATTCTAGAGGACTACAGGTTCTCTGTAGTTTTCACGGATACAGAGTCCCTGAAGATAGCTTGGGTAAGGAGTTATGAGGATGCATCGACCCAGACTGACTTGCCTAAATCCACCCCAGAAGGTGGACCGGAGGCAACTGTACACCTGGCAAAACGGACTGTAATCCCCTCGCATTCAGGTGTGTTCTTGAAAGGGGTCATTTCAAGATTAGGGCAAGTCCATGGGGATGTTGTATTAACCCCCATTGTCTCAGACTCTTTAACTCTACCATATTCCGTTACCACAGTAACTGATAGATGCTGTACCGTCTGGGCCATAAACCTTTCGTCACGGCCACTTACGCTCAGACCAGGGACTAGGCTGGGAACTGTGGCCTCCATTGATGCAGTATATTACACAGATACAAAGAAGGAAGGTGTGGTTAATCGTGCCCCCTGCGGCGAGACAGAACCTGAAAGAGAAGGGATGGTTAACGGTTCCCCCTGTGGCGAGACAGAACCTGAAAGGGAAGGTGTGGTTAATGGTGCCCCCTGTGGCGAGACAGAACCTGAAAGGGAAGGTGTGGTTAATGGTGCCCCCTGTGGCGAGACAGAACCTGAAAGGGAAGGTGTGGTTAATGGTGCCCCCTGCAGCGAGACAGAACCTGAAAGGGAAGGTGTGGTTAATGGTGCCCCCTGCGGCGAGACAGAACCTGAAAGGGAAGAGATGGTTAACGGTTCCCCCTGTGGCGAGACAGAACCTGAAAGGGAAGAGATGGTTAACGGTTCCCCCTGTGGCGAGACAGAACCTGAAAGGGAAGAGATGGTTAACGGTTCCCCCTGTGGCGAGACAGAACCTGAAAGGGAAGGTATGGTTAGTGGTGCCCCCTGCGGCGAGACAGAACCAGAAGGGGAGGCTATATTTAATGGTGCCCTTGATCCTGAGATGAAGTACCCAGGAGTGGAGAGTGACAGTTGCACCGTTAACGTGGATTTGCCAGCAGTAGATTACAATAATGCCGAGATTAACATATCCAGTTGGGAGGACATTGCCCGTTTCAACAGTAGTCCTGTCAAGGACTCCTTGCTCATGGAATTGGATTCTGATTCTGATATGGAGTGGGATTATTCCGAATATGGTTACCTCAAAGACATTACTGAGGAAGATGAGTTGGACATAGAAGGTGCAGTGTTACCACCATCTATCGCCCTAGCCACTTGTGAGGCAGCCCAGGAATGGTTTTCTTTGGATAAAGAGGGGTTAAGTACTCCATCTCTTGACCACTTAACTCCTGAACAGAGGCAGGAAATAGTTCAGATAATTGATCACCATAAAGACCTTTTTGATGGTGGGGAAGAGACCATAGGTTTAGTCCCAGGCATTCGTCATCACATAGATACAGGTGACGACAAGCCACTTGCACTAGGCAGTGGAGACTACCATACGCCACCAAAGAGACCATTCGACGGCAATGCAAACTTCTATGCTACGGACAGGTGTTATAGAGCCGGTCTCGCCTCTACTAGCCCTTGGCTTAGCCCTGTCGTCCTCGTAAAGAAAAAGGATGGTAGCTTAAGGTTCTGTGTCGATTACAGAGCCTTGAATGCTGTCACATTAGGACACGTACCTCTGCCACGTAAGATCACTGATCGATGAGTTGGGCCCCATGGATACATTCACCACACTTGATGCTCGTGCAGCTTTACTGGGCCGTAGGATAGAGTTGCAGCCCAAAGATCGCCCAAAGACTGCGTTTTCAGATGGCTATTGACTGCTTCAATTTTGTCGTCTTCCATTTGGTTTGGCTACTGCACCAACCACATTCCAACGAACCATGAATGTGCTGTTATCCTCGGTTCTGGGCAAACATACACTCTACTACCTTGACGATATTGTGATATATAGCAGATGGTTTGCTCAACATGTACAAGACATGCGGGAGACCTTGACCTTGCTCTCTGCAGCTAGACTCAAATTGAATATCGAAAAATGTGCCTTTGTAGCTAAGACCATAAATTTTCTGGGCTTTACCATCTCACCAGAAGGTGTGCCTGCCCAACCAGGATAAAGTTGGGGGATTGCCATCTCAAAAGATGGCCGCCCCCACGTAACGTTTAATAAAAAAAGAGGTGCGTAGGTTTCTTGGCTGCACAGGATTCTTTCGCAAGCATATTCCTGGATATGCAACGGTAACTTCTCCCTTGCATTTTTTGCTTAAGAAAGGTCAGAAATGGGTGTGGGGACCTGAACAACAAGAGGCCTTTACCGAACTAATACAGCGTCTTGTCACAGCACCGATACTTAGGCAGCCTGATTTCAGCCAGGAGTTCGAACTACATACTGATGCATCAGCAGTAGCAATTGGGTCCTGCCTGATGCAGAGGGACGAAGACAACATTCCGCATGCCATAGCTTATTATAGCAGGAAGTTAAGGGCAGCAGAAACGAGATACCCTGCTATAGATTTAGAGGCCCTGAGTGTAGTGGAAGGTGTGAGGGTATTCGATTCTTACCTTTATGGGAGGAGATTTACCATCTATACAGACCATAGACCCTTGGTCCATGTCTTCACTCGAAAGACTAAATCTCCCAGGATGACGAGGTACGCTCACGACCTCTCCTTTTACACCTTCAATATAAGGTATAAAGAAGGCCCTACCAATCACGTTCCGGACCTTCTTTCCAGGCATGTAGCTCCCGTTAAGGTATCGGAGGACATACCCACAAAACACGTAGCTGCATTAGCCATCACTGAGCTCTCGCCAGAGGCCATAGCAGCAAAGCAATCTCGAGACCCCCAGCTTGCCGATCTGAAACGATATTTGCTGGAAGGGACCGTGCCCAGGAAGAAGTGGCCTCTTCCCTTAGATGAGTTTGAGGTGAAAGATCGAGTTATTTACCGACTTAAGCACTTGGCAGACAGGGTGTGCTATCAACTAGTTGTTCCCTCTTCTTTAAAGAACTCTGCCCTGAAAGTTTCTCACTTGCCGCCGTTAGCCTCGCACCCTGGTGTACAGAGGACATATGAGAATGCCAGGGCTATGTATTACTGGGCTAACATGCTTAAAGACTGTAAGGAATACGTTGCAAATTGTCCAGTATGCCAGCAGTCCAGAGGTAATCCGCAGCGTGTTCCTATGGCTAGTGCTCCCCTTGCGCAATACCCTCTAGAGCGTGTATCCATGGACATTATGGACTTTGGCTCCTCTATACCAGTGCGCTATGGTCTATCTGTTCTCGACCAACACACGAGATGGTTGCAGATTGTGCCCTTAAGGAAAGTGACTGCAATCACTGTCCATCGAGCTTTTGTCGACCACTGGGTAACTCTGTTCGGTCCACCTCGGGTTATCCAGACGGATAATGGGGTACAGTTTACAAGTGGTCTCTTTAAGGAGCTGGTTAGAATGATGCACTCCAGCCACCACTACACAATCAGATACCACCCACAGGCTAATGGGCTGATAGAGAGAACCAATAGGGTTGTGAAATCTGCTCTCACGGCACTCGTGAACAAGAGGCCCAGAATTTGGCATCAGTTTGTGCCGGAACTAAGGCTGCAAATCAATACCGCCATTCATAGGAGTACTCACGAGCAGCCCCTATATTTGCTAACGGGCAGGCATGCAAATTTCCCTGTAGGGCTTACCAACGAAGCGGTATTTGCAGAAAACCTGAATCTGCAGGAGCGTCTCTTTGAGGCACGTAAAGCTGCCATTACCGCTTCTAATGATTCCAGAATAAGCTATGGTAGATAC
>NW_028234412.1:34407872-34412872 GCF_977035675.1 Penaeus japonicus
GTTGCCAGGTCACCGCGGGCAAGACTAGACCTCCTAGATGTTGCAAGGTCACCGCGGGCAAGACTAGACCTCCTAGATGTTGCCAGGTCACCGCGGGCAAGACTAGACCTCCTAGATGTTGCAAGGTCATCGCGGGCAAGACTAGACCTTCTAGATGTTGCAAGGTCACCGCGGGCAAGACTAGACCTTCTAGATGTTGCCAGGTCACCGCGGGCAAGACTAGACCGCGATCTCCTGTTTGGTGAAGGATAACGTGGTCTACTTCATCATGGCACCGGGTAATATCACTCACTCGGTCAGTCTCCTTAATATTTGTGTTTATCAGAAAATCTGCTTCTGTTTATTTTATTTTTATATTTTTATTATTATTTTTATTATCTCTGTACTCTCACTCTCTCGTTCTTTGTCTGCCTCTCTCTCTCTCTTTCTCTCTCTCTCTCTTTCTTTTTTCTCTCTCTCTGTCTCTCTCTGTCTCTGTCTCTCCCTTCCTCCCTCTTTCTCTCTCTTTCTATTTTTGTTTCATTCTTTTGATCTTTATCTGTGTTTTTGAAGTCATATTCACACAGAAAACGGTCGGAAATTTCACATTTGAGAAACATGCACGTCTCTTTTTAGTCTATTTTGATTTAGCTATATTAATAATGTTATTGATCAAGAACACAAACAAAGCAGATAAACAGCAACACAACATCAACAAAAACAAGGAGGAATGAGAACTAGAAGAAAAAGAAAGAAAGAAAGAAAGAAAAACAGAAAAAAAAGAAAGAGAAAAATTACAGGCTTGATAACATTATTTCATATCATGATTGAGTCTTTTCAGTTCTAATTCTATTTATGTTTGATGAGCAAACGCGAAAGGAAAAAAATATTATGGGCGACAGTTTGATGTTGTTTTTTTCTCATGTGGGTATTTGGTGTTGTGATTTCAATCTATGGATAAAAATAAGGTAAAAAAAAATATATATGTATATGTATTATTTTACTCAAATATCATTACCGATTTTATAAAGTTTATGATACAGGAAAAACTATGAATAAAAAGAATCAAAGATTCAAACGTCGATAAGCATTTCGATAACAAATAAGTCATTACAATAGTAGACATGAACACCCCCACCCCCCCACACATAACCTAAAACATAACAAACAATTAACCCAAAAAGGTAAATAAAACTATAGCAACCAACCCCAAAGTGTTCGTAAATAACATAAACATATCTTACAAATATCAACATTAAAAAATAGTTAGCTGATCCATGCAAGAACATACATATGGGAACAAACAAACTACACGGGAAGAAAACAAAAACAAAAAACAAACAAACACACAAACAAACAAATAAGCCTTTTCCACGTGAAAAATTAACATATCCTATTTTGCATTTTATTAACCAAATGATTTGCAATAGTTTATGGCAAGCTCTTTTCATAACGCTATTACACACGTGTTATTTTTTTTTTCACTTTCATCAGACACGGAAAGTTCTTCGTATTTATTTTCATTCTGTTCCTATGTATGTAAATCATCATTTTGTATTTTTGAAATGTCAGTATTATCTCATTATCTCTAACATCATCGCTGTTACTGTTCTTTCTTTTTGTATGTACGTTTGTATTTTTGTCATTGCTATTCACTTTATATTTTATGGCTACTTGTGTCTTCTGGGTTTATTGGCATTATCATTATCATCGTCATCATCATTTGGAAATTAGTGGCATCATTATTGTTGTTTTTGGAAATTGTCGTCTTTGGTTCTTTTCTACGTCATTATTTCCCCTTATTGTTGCCTGTTCTTTCTCCCTCTTTCTCTCTTTGTATGCTCCTTTCTCTCCAGCCTTTCCTGTCATCCTTTTCCCCTTTTCGATCCTCTCCCCTCCTCTTATTGGCCCTTGTTTCCACCCCTTCGTTCGGTCTCTCCTTTCCACCGTTTCCCTTCCTCGGGTCATCTTTTTTTATCTCTGTGTCTCTCCTTTATTTTTTCATTTCGCGGATTTTGCTTTTCCGTTTTATTCCCATTGATCTCCTCGTCGGGTTCCTCCATTCACTTCCCTACGGCTACATGGCCCTCCGCCCTTCCTGCCTTCGCTTATTCACACTTTGAGTTTTCTCCCCTTGACAAAAAGGAAAAAAAAAAAAAAAAAAAAAAAAAAAAAAAACGAAAAGAAAAGAAAAAAATTAAGAAAGAAAAACAAAACTTCACCTATTCACACACACAAACACACACACACACACACACACACAACCCTTACACCAACAACTTCAAACTTCCAACCACGCGGATAACTTTCCCTCGCGGTGCTTTCCCGCGTTTTAATTCGGGATGCAATACCACTATATCACGCTTTCTGCCGCGGCGTCACCTTGCGCAAGATTGGACTTCTATCTTGCGTCTTGGCGAAGGATTCTATAAAATCCTGAGTGACGCGCGCGAGCACCGTGTAATGGCGCCGAGTAAAGGGCTCTATCGCTCACTCGGCCTTTGAAGCGGCGCTCTCGATGGTTCGTTTTTTTTTTTTTTTTTTTTTCGTGCTGTGTGTCTGGTTCTGATGCTCTTGTTCTTTTATTTTCCCGTTTGGTATATATATATATATTTTGGTCTTCCTGTCTCTGAGTCTTATTATTTTTTTCCCTCTTCAAAATTTTCTCCTCTTGGTATTTTCGTTTTTTTTTTTGTCTTTTTTTTGGGGGAGGGGGGGGAGGGGTGCAGAATTTCGGTTAGGAGCTCTTTGCTCTTTTGGTCCTATAACCGACCAGACCTCCCCGTCACGTGACCAATGACACACCGTAATCAGAAGGAAAGCAGGTTATAGTGTTGACAACAGACTCTTGTGCCTCTTTTCCTGTTTTTTTCAATCCGTTGAGAGAGCGAATAAAAAAGGACACGTGTGGGGGAGAATAAGAGAGAGAGAAAAAAAGAAGAAGAAAAGAATAAAATAAAAGAAAAGAAAGTCAAAATAAAAACCTCGTATCTGCCATCAAACAGATACCAATACATATCTTTCGGCAAATGTAAAAAAGTTCTGGTCTTATGAAAGAAGTTTCCTATAAAGGCCCAATAAATATTTCAAGGTAAAGAAACCACGGAGCGTACTTGGACATTTTAATATCAAACTTACAGAGAACATATATATTGATTCTTAAACATAAAGAACCGCATTTTACTTTCCCTTGCACACGAATACGCGCGGAAAGATACACATTTGTTGATATTTTTTGCGTCAAATATATAAAAAATATCCCACATATAAAAAAAATCGTAGAAAAACATGAACGAATCATAGACACACACACACACACACACACACACGCACACAAACAAACACATAAGTAAAGTCCCACAAATTATAATGATAATTACAAAAAACAACAACAACAACAAAAAAAAAACATCCATACCTTTCAACAATCCAAAACGAACAAACAAACATATATAAAAAAACACACACACATACAAGCAAAATAACCCAGAAACAACAATAATATTTTCTTTATTCCCTACCTTTATACAATCCAAAAACGAACCAAGAAACCTATATTAGCAAAAAACAAAAACAACAAAATCACACACACATAAACAAAGACCCACAAATAACCAAAACAAAGACAGTATTACGAGGAAAAACTTTCACCTCATGTCGTACAGGTGCAAGACATCGAATTTAATTATCTTGGCAAAGGTACAATATTTTTTCCCACGTAATATATCGTGGAGTGGTTCTGCATTCCTGCAATTGCATATGCAAGAGGATTTACTATTTTCGTGAACCGCTTCAAAAATCTCTTATTGCATATCCTATTGTTTATTTGAGAGAGGAATATATTACTTCTTAAAATGGTTTCGTGTATTTATGTAGCGTGTGTGTATGATAAGTGTGGGTGTTGCTATTACTGTTGCTCTTATGATTTTATGTTTTTTATATTTTTTCATTGTTAGCATTATTGTTGTTATCATCATCATCATCGTCATTATTGTTTTTATCACAGTTCTTGTTATCGTCGTCATCGTTATCATTATCATCATCATCATCCTTATCATTGTTAACATAATTATCATTACTATCATCATCATAATGATTGTCATTATCATTATCATCAATACCAATAGTGTTTATTTATCATATTTCTTTTATTATCATCATTACTGTCATTATTATTATTAATATTATTATTATTATTGTCATTGACATAATCATAATTTTCATCATCATTATCCCTATCATCATTATCATTACTACTACTGCTACTATCATCATCATTAATGTTATTGTTTTTAGTATCATCAGCCTTATTACCATTATTACTATCATTATCATTATCATCATTATTAATACCATGATTACTATTCTTATTTCCATCTTGATAATCATTTTCATCATTATCAAGGTAATAATAATATTTATCATCATTAATCTTTCTCTCACACATCTGACACTGTCACTAGATTATTCAGCACTCTAGTCCCCCCCCTCCCCCTCTTTGCGTCCCCTCCCACACAATAAGTTTGGATAAAATAACATTTTGGAATAAAATCTTGACTCTATATTGTCAGTGAGTGTTACTTTCTAATTGCTTCTGCCTAGAAAGCAAAGGAAATAACCGTCGTCATTATTATCTTTCTCTTCTAGTGCATTCGAAACAGATTCTGCGCTGAGCTCCTGAAATATAATTTTCTAAAACTTTATTTAGAAACTCTTTAAAGTTTCTAATTTGTTATTTTTCTAGCAGTCGTCGTTCCTAGATGCATTTGTAATAGATGGTATCAAGAGGTTGAAAGCATCTAATAGACACAATTTACTATATTCAAAGCGGATTTACCAAGTTTCCGTGTTATCTCTACCTTTCGAGATACCAGTGACCATCCGGCAAACAACCACAGGTGGAACTGGCCGGAGTGGGACGAGTTCGGTGCCGGGAGATGCAACATCAAATGGGAGTGCCTGGTAGACCCCCAGAAGGTATTGTTCCCGCTATTGGACTTAAAATTGGACCTCATGAAACA
>NW_028234412.1:34502872-34507872 GCF_977035675.1 Penaeus japonicus
AAGGCTATAAGGTGTGGATTGCAAGCCATTGACACCAATAATAACATTAATAATAGTAGTATCTACACTGATAATACTAAAGATAACAAACGATAATACCAATCCTCGTAACAACTACAATAACCGAAACAGAAATGATAACAACAGCATAAAGACAATGCGAACGGTGACAGCAAACGGAGACAGAATCACGCCAATAACTCTGATAACAATTATCGTGATTAGAGCTTCCTTCTCCCGACCCTTTGTGCTTCCGCCTTTGATCTCGTGACGTTGAGATACGAAGGGGCGATATTACATCTTCACACCTGGTTTTAATGATGGTGATGATGGTGGTGGTTGATGGTGGTTGATGGGGGTGGTGGTGGTTGATGGTTGTGATGGTTGATGGTGGTGGTGGTTGAGGGTGATGATGGTGGTGGTTGATGGTGGTGGTGGTTGATGGTGGTGGTGGTGGTTGATGGTGGTGGTGGTGGTTGATGGTGGTGGTTGATGATGGTGGTGGTTGATGGTGATGATGGTGGTGATGATGTTGGTGGTGGTTGATGGTGATGATGATGGTGGTTGATGATGGTGGTGGTGGTTGTGGTTGATGGTGGTTGATGGTGATGATGGTGGTTGATGATGTTGGTGGTGGTGGTTGATGGTGATGATGATGGTGGTTGATGGTGATGATGGTGGTGATGTTGGTGGTTGATGGTGATGATGGTGGTGATGATGTTGGTGGTGGTTGATGGTGATGATGGTGGTGGTTGATGATGGTGGTGGTGGTTGATGGTGATGATGGTGGTGGTTGATGGTGATGATGGTGGTGGTGGTTGTGGTTGATGGTGATGATGGTGGTTAGTTAGCATGGTGGTTTGATGGGATGCATGTGACAAGCATGGGAGGTTGTGGTGGATGGAGGTTGGTTGCTGGTGATGATGGTGTGGTGATGATGGTGGTGGAATGGTTGATTAGGTGAGTGATGGTGGTGGGTTGATGCAGGTTGATATGGTGTGTTGATGTGATGATGGTATATGTATGGTGATCATTATTGATGCTGCAATTTGTGAAGGAGATGGTTGCAATGATAAGAGTAACAATAACAATCATAATAATAGTAATAATAATAATAATAGTAATAATAATAACGATAATGATGATGACAGTTAAAATAAACTAATAATCACAAATGTCATCACCACTAATGAGGATCACCACACAACCCAAAGAAGAAAAGAAAGAAAACACTATCATCCAGATATTCTCCTTATCTTATTCAGCCAATTGTTCCTTTTATGTTCCCTGTTCCTTTTCATCTCTATAATAAATACTATTATTATCCATTATCATCTGCGCAATGACCATCCTTATCTCTTGCAACAGAGAGACCTTGACACCCGCCTTATCTGATTTTGCTTTCTGCTCTCAACCTTGCAATTCTTTCCCTTAACTTTTTTGCAAGGCCTAAAAGGACGACCTGACTTGACCTTCAAGCTCTCACCAGCAACTTAAGCTGCAGTTTAAGCTTCTTTCGAAAGACTTTGTCCCTTACTTATCTTTTTTTTTCTTTTTTTTTCTGTTCATTCTTTCTATGAAGTTTGCTAGGCTTGTTAAAATAATCCTATGTATGCAAGTCGTTGGCTAACTCTTGAAAAAGAAGTTATCATTGTGTTTATGGGGAAGAACAAAACAGGAAGGGTATTTCAACCGAGGGCTGGGTGGGTGAGGTGGGGGTGGGGTTGGGAGTGGAGGTGGGAGTGGGAATGGAGGTGGAGGTGGGGGTGGAGGTGGGATTGGTGGGGGGAGTGGAGGTGGAGGTGGAGGTGGGGGTGGAGGTGGGGGTAGAGGTAGGAGTGAGGGTGGAGGTTGGGGTGGAGGTTGGGGTGGAGGTGGGAGTGGGGGTAGGGGGTGAGGGTAGAGGTAGGAGTAGGGGTGAGGGGGGGGGGATGGAGTGGAGGTGGGAATGGAGGTAGGAGTGTGGGGGTGGGAATGGAGGTAGGAGTGAGGGTGAGGGTGAGGGTGAGGGTGAGGGTGAGGGTGGGGGTGGGGGTAGAGGTAGGAGTGAGAGTGGGAGTGGGGATGGAAGTGGGGGGTGGAGATGGGAGTGGAGGTGGAGGTGGGAGTGGAGATAGAGGTGGAGGTGGAAGTGGGGGTGGAGATGGGAGTGGAGGTGGAGGTGGGAGTGGGGATGGAGGTGAAGGTGGAAGTGGGAGTGCAGGTGGAGGTGGGAATGGAGGTGGGGGTGGAGGTGGAGGTGGGGGTGGAGGTGGAGGTGGGGGTGGAGGTGGAGGTGGGGGTGGAGGTGGGAACGGTGGTGGGAGTGGAGGTGGGGTTGTAGGGAGTAATTGGCTCTTGTGTGGAAGTTTCGAGATTACGAAGAATCTAGTATCGATATATATATATATATTTTTTTTTTTTTTTGGGGGGGGATAGGTCAGTATCCAAGGCTATGTTTTGTTTACATGTGGGACGGAAAGAGTAAAGGGCTTGCTTTTTACATCTTTTTTTATTGTAAGGTTTTATAGACCTTTTAATTCATTTTTACATTCTATTTCAATTGACCTTTTATAACCCGCATGCGTCTTTCATATTGTTTTATTAATGTGTTTATCTTATATGTATTACATCCCCTTAATACTCTTTCCACTCCCACCACTTTCATCACACTCTTCCCTCTACAAGGCATCACTCCCTCCGCCTTCAGATCTTAATTGTCCTCACTCCAAATTTACCTCACTTCTTCTCACTTTAGCTCTCCTTCATCTCTCATCATTTTCACTCCACACTCACGCAGCCGCAAGCAAGTCTCATCAGCCGAGAAACTCCTGTTGGACGCAATTCTCCATCTAACTTCCACTGCTGTCATTTCTCTGCTTATAAACGTGTACTTACTGTGTTTTGCTTTTTTTTCCCACCGTGAATGCCTTTTCTCCTTTTCTCCTCCTCCTTTTTTTTTTGTTTTCTTTTTTGCTTTCTTGTCTTGTTCGTGTTTTGCTTTTATTTCCAGAACGGACGCGTTTTTATTATTTTTTTTTCTTGCTTGTTTTTTGTTTGTTTTGTGTTGTTTTGTTTGTTTTGTTTTGTTTTGTTTCCAGAACGGACGGTTTTTAATATGTTTTCCTTTTATTTTTATTTGTTTTTTCTTGCTTGTCTTTTGTTTGTTTTGTTTTTGCTTCGTTTTTTTTACGTAACGAATGCTTTTTTATCCTTTTATTTTTTTCTTTCTTTCTTTCCTTGTTTGCTTTCTTATCTTCTGTGCTTCGCTTTTTCCACCACGAGCACTAGGTATTTTTCAGGATTTTTTTTTTATTTTTTCTATTTTCTTTGCGTATTTAAACACACACACTGACTTTGCCAAGCTACTCCAAACAAAAGGGAAGAATGATTCCCCCTTTTTTTTTAGTTCTTATTGACACAGAGAAGAAAATAAGAAGTGCCTTACCTGCATATCCAAAATGATTGCCCCCCATAAAGTGAAAATACACCATATATTATTAGCAGCTGACGTCAATTTACGCCCTGGGAGGCCTTTAAATGCTTAACAATTCCATGTTATTGAAACACCCGTCGGTTCGTAACAGAAAGACCGCGGTGATTTTCTGGTTTATTGATACGCATCAAATATATTTTCCACTTGATGTAATGGGTCGGTGTGGTTGTGTAGCGCTGCGGTACAGCGGGACTAGTATCAAAGTATTAAAGGAGTAAAGAGGCGATAGAAAACCTTGTAATAAGGAGGGAATAAAAGCTACGGTAGCTAGCTGCCTGGAAAGTGAAAAAAAATCGAGATAAAAAGATAAGGGGGCGAAACCCTTGCTTTTTTTTTTTTTTTTTTTTTTTTTCTTCTTTTTTTTATAACGGGGGTACTGGACTGGACTGGAACACTTCCACCGAGATGGAAGTGGGACAGGTGAGTCTGTTGTAGAGTGAGGATAGGGTAAAGGATAACTTTTTTTCATTTATTCATTTTTCGGAGGCTGAAAGGTGGAAGAGAAAGTGATTAAAGGAGCTGGAGACATAGTGAAAATGAAAATTGGGAGGAGATAAAGTGAGAGTTAGAGAGTTAAGTATAGTAAAAGAAATTTTAAGGTCCGCCAGGAGAAAGAAGTTGGAGGATAGTGGTCAGGTGCGCCCCTGGCAGCCAAACAAAGCCCCAGGTCAACCCTTTGGAAGGCAGTCAGGATACCAGAACACCGATCAACGACTATGTTGAATGATGGAAGTATGTAAAGTTTAAAGCAAGTGAGAAGGGAGCTGGAACTGGAGTGGAATTGAAATTTATGAGAATAAATCTTAGAAGGAAAGCTCAGAAAGATGTAGAAAGGATAAAGTTTCTAAGATCAGGGGAAAGAAAGGAAAGAAATAGCATGCATGTGCACCCTTAATAACTGAATAATGCCCCAGGTCAACTCCTCGGGGGGCAGTCAGATATTAGAACACTTGCATGCTATTGATTATGATTTTATTTATTTTTTTAGGGGTGGGTGGGTATTGGGTTATCTAAAACTCTGCCCACGTAGCCTGATGATCTTGAGTTTCAGACTTTGTCAAAGGCTTTGGCCATATCCTAGGACCACATTCACTTGAATTGGCTCTTTCCTCATAAATGGCTGATGTTGTTCCTCTGCTTGGTCTGAAGCCATATTGCTTGGGATTTTGCAGATCTGCAGTTAGTTGTGCAATCTGGAGTTCACAATCTCCAGAGCTTTACCTGGGCCTTCCAGTAGAGAAATCAGTGTGTAATTCTCTACTTTTCTTGCATATTTCCCCGCTTTTCATACCATCCTGATTCATACCTCTTTGGAGTAATAAGGGAAGTAGCCAGTTGTGAGAGAGGCATTGTATATGTTTGCCAATCTGAGCAACATCTTGTTTGGAAGATTCTGCAGGATTGTCTTGTTGATCCTGTTTTTGTCTGGAGCAGCTCTCCTCTTGAAACTCTTAAATGGTTAGCTTGAGTTCTCTTGGAACCTAGTTGGGATCCATCTATGTATTATTGCATAGTGCTGCAGGTG
>NW_028234412.1:34530372-34532872 GCF_977035675.1 Penaeus japonicus
AATATGATAAATGATAGAACCATAAAAAATGTAAATAGTTAAAGAACAGACAAAGAAAGCAAAAAAGCCAAGAAAGGAAAAAGGAAATGAATTATATTTTACAGAAAAAAGAAAAATAGAAAAAAAGAAAGAAAGAAAGAAAAAAGAGAAAAATAAAAAAAGAAAGAAAAAAAGAAAAACAGAATGAAGAAAAAAAGAAAAGAAAAGAAAAGAAAAAATAATAAAATAATTATATATATACATATATATATATATATATATATATATATATATATATATATATATATATATATATATGTATATATCAAGAAGTAGCACCGACACATAATTAATCAGAACAATTTGACTGACCATTCATCAAGCTCAAGTTAGATCAGTGCAAATCGCTGATATATCAAAACATACTAAATGCAAACAGAAAACGCAGGTAGAAAGACATATATGATATAAATATATCTGACTCTGACTATCCAAGGGGAAGCTCTCGAAAACTGAATTCCATGACCTTCACCACTAAAGAATATTCCAGTGGCGTGTATTGTGGAATGGAACGTCTATAAACACAGCAAACATGCCAAAAGTGTGAACCTTTTCCTTCCCTTGACAGAGAAACAGCCCAAGAGGTTTGGCTCACAGTCCATCAAAAAAAGAAGAAGAAAAGAAAAAAGAAATTGTTTTAAATAGAAATTATTTTTTACTTTAATTGATGTGTATACTTGTTTTAGCGTGGTAACCCTCTTTATGGCGTCCAGCCTAGCCATAAAACTAATTGGGAAGTTATATAAAAGAAAACCTTCTGAAAGTAGCTAAAATATCAAAACCGTCACAGCCCCCCCCACAAAAAAGAAAGGAAGAAAGAAAGAAAGAAAGGAAAATCAAAATCCTCCAAAGTGTGGTGTCCAGTGGAAGACATTTGACAAAAACATCCGATGACACATTCAGCATGGATGATGCCGCTATGACGAGCTTAACAACGCCTGAAAAGTCTCACACCTGAAAGTTAAACGCAATGGTTAAAATCCTCAGTCTAGTGTAATATAAAACGAGATAACAAGAAACTAAGGTTATCAACCCCACATTCTATTATGGTAGTCTCTTATAATACGAGTGAAAACACACACACACACACACACACACACACACACACACACACACACACACACAAAAGAAAAGAAAAAAAAATCCGGGTTCGATGCAAGTACAGTAAACATTTGATAAAAGGTTCAGTTCTTATTTCAAAGAATATCAGAACCAAGCATTTATATTCCGTGTGGGATTCAAAACCTCTGTAATTCATAATGAATTTTATTCGTTGGATATCTGACAAGATATTATATTTAAGAATTGTTAAGGACTTTGTAGAAATAAAATAAAACGTGTTGAAATACTAAAAAACAAAAATAATTCTCTTGATTTTGTAGAAATAAGGTAAAATGTGTTGAAATACTAAAGAATAAAAACATTTCACTTGATTTGAATAAAAGTGTGAAAGATAATACACATGCAAATACACGGGTACAATCGTTGCACAGATAAGTTTAACGGAAAGTATAAAACATTTTTTTTCCAACAATTTAAACATATATAAAGGGCATTCAACATTTTTCAAAAGAGCCGATTATATTCCAATATCTAAAATGAATAAAAGCACATAAACAGCATCCATTAAAAGGGTAAAATGATAACAATTATAGTTCGGGAAAACCCTTAATTAAAAGTGAAAGCTATGACAAAAGGATATTAAACAAATAATCCGATTAAAGATGTGACAGATAATAAGAGGCGAAATAAGAGATTCCAGGAATAGGGCAGGATTTCGACCGTAAATGTTTGACACCCATATGTGTTTCCAATATTTTTTAGACATCCTGTAGCATTTCGTCACCATGGTGATGAAAAAATGGAATATCGAAACTGCTCTTCTTAAATTCATGGTGAAAAGATGCAGCATCAAGCAGGAATATATATATATATATATATATATATATATATATATATATATATAAAAAATTATATATATAGATATATATACATATGTGTATATATATCTATATATCTACTGTATATCTATATGGTATTCGTTGGCGAGAAAAGATCTTTAACAGGGAAATAATATATAGGTTTGGTATTTCGTATCTATTCCCATATACTGTAAGCGAGCAGGCATGTTCTCCGCTCTCCCGCTCTGGCTGCCTGTGCCGGAATACTGACTGGACGTTGCCTGTCCCCTGTTTTTTTAATATCTATTATTTTCAGTAATTTCATTCGTTTTTTCTTTATTATTATTTTATTACAGTTTCCCTTTTACCTGGAGTTTTCTATGATTACTTTTATTGTTTTATTTGTTTTACGAGACCTTTTACTGAATGGTTTTATTCGGTACTAATTTCTTCCCTTTTGAAGTATTTTATCAATTTATGAATTTTTTTCTTTGATTTTATTCAAAACTTAGGGAAAACGTTTTATGCATTTCACTTTTGCTTCGTTATATTTATTTTAG
>NW_028234412.1:34560372-34562872 GCF_977035675.1 Penaeus japonicus
CTCTCTCACCTTTCCTCCTTTTCCCTACTCCTGTACTCCCTCCCTCTCTCTTTCCCTCTCTCTTTTTCCCTCTCTCACCTTTCTTCCTTTTCCCTACTCCAGTACTCCCTCCTTTCCTCCCTCCCTCCCTCCCCATCCCTCTCTTCCAAAATCCGCATCACTTTACATAAAAGAAATCCTACATAACAAACATGAAGAAAAAGGTCACACACTCACCATCCATGTATTCACCTATCGGTATGTCTATTTACCATTATCTCCTCTCCATTTCTACGTGATATCATACAAAAATCTCTTTGAATAAAAGCGAATCACATTACGTATTTCATAACCAACGATTTCTTCACCTTTCTTTCTTCCACAAAGGATAGATTGATACGTAACATTCCTAGACATGTGAGTTACGAAAGAAATCAAAGAGAATAGATAATAGGAAAGAGAATTGATAACCAGAAGGTGCAGAATCAATACCTCCCAAGGTCTGCTGGTGTAAAGGTGAAGCACTGAGAGAATAAGGCTATTTCTTTTATACTTACGTCCAAGAAAGGAAAACGATTATGTAATATTATCACCAAGATCCCCACGCATATAATTCCAATCTTATTCTGAATAATGGTGGTATTAGCTGCTAATGAAAAAGTAATAATCCTCAGAAATCGTGTCTCTTTCAATTTAATTAATGAGATGAAGAAACTCTAAGCTATCTAGGCTTAAAATAATTACAAGATATTGATATATTTCATTTTTTATCGTTCTCAAAGAATCTAGAACTTATCCGGTTTTTATCAGCTTTCTTTAGGTTATTAATTTTTGAATTGATTTATCGGTGATGATGATGATGGAGGTTATGACGGTGCTGATAAGAATTATCATAATTATGATGATAATAATGATAACAATAATGGCAAAACAAATAGTAATTGTAATAGTAGTAATAATAATGATGATGGTGATAACAATAATCATAATAGTGAGAGGAGAGATTATTATAATGATCATTATATCAATAATCATCAAATATTGATGATAATTATGATCAAAATAACAGTAATAATGATAAAAGTAATAACAATAATAATGTTAATCATCATGAAAATGATAAAAACAAAGTCATTATTATTATCATAATCATTATCATCATCATCCTTATTACTATTTTCATCATCACCATTATCACTATTATTATCATTATTATTGTTACAATTATCATTATATCTATTAGTATGAGAATTGCTATCATTGTTAGCATTGTTATGCATATCATTATTACTATTACTATCATTGGTATTACTATTGGTATTACGATGTTTATAATCATCATTATAAGCAGTATCATTATTACCATATCATTGATATTATCATTATCATCATCATTATCATTAATAGTGTTACCATTATCATAATGTTTATTATTATCATTGTTATTGTTATTATTGTTATATCTATTAATGTCAACATTATCATCATCATTATCATCATCTATTATGATTACAATAATTTTTATATGTGTTATTCATTATCATTGTTATCACCATTATCATTCTTATCATCATTATCATCAGTATCATTATTATTATCAATATCATAATCACCATCATAAACAATATCAATATTATCATCATAATCATAATACTATCATGATCATCATATCATCACCATTATTCTTACTGATGGTTTCATTATCATCATTGTTATTACCATTATTAATCTTAATGCTAGCATCAGTATTATTGTTGCTATCATTATCATCATTATAATTGCCATTATCATTATAATTTCCATTATCATTATCATTGTTACTGTTGTTATCATATTAATATAATTATCTTTACTCTTATTATTACGGTTATCATCATTATCATCACCTGTATAATCATTATTAATGCTATCATTGTTTGTGCTGCAATGATTAAGAAATGTGTAGAATGTGTAAGTACCTTGATTGACATGATTTATTGTAATGATGTTGGACCATGCGTTGATAAAGATGTAATATATATCTTTATGGATATGGAAATATGTAACCCTTTTTTGTAGCTTATATCTAGATGTAGAGTAATAATTTTATATTTTCAGGTTATTCCAATCAGGATAGATTTCTGTTGTGAAAATGAATAACATTATGAATCCATGATATCATATCAATGAAAGTTAAGAAGGATATATCATTATCATATCAATTAATATCAGCATTATTATTATTATTTTTATTATCATTATTATTATTATTACTATTATCCTTATGATTACAATAATTTATATGACATAACATGTGAATTTTGCCGTTTTTATTTATTTTTTATTTATTTATTATTATTCTTTTATTATTACCATCATGTTATCAGTATTATTATTATCATAGTTACTACCCTTCCTATTATTTCAACAGATATTTTCCTAATGATTATTATCATTACAATCATCATTATCATTGATAATATGTGCAGTAATGCATATTCAAAGCATTGATTCCATTCCACTATTTTTACCCTTGCAATAT
>NW_028234412.1:34570372-34577872 GCF_977035675.1 Penaeus japonicus
GAAAAACTGGACAAAAACGAAGAAAAAGTCTTGACAACCTTTCTCATAATGGAACATTTTTTTGCAACTACATTAAAAAAGGGCCCACTGAATGCATTAGCTTTACGTACTGAGAAGAAGACACCGGATGAACAGCTGGAATAACACACTAAAAGAACAGAGTGATGCTCAACGATGGCAGAGATAAGTTTGTGTTTTTTTTTCTAGGGAAAGTAGAGGAAAATTCATAGTACATTTACCAACACCCACACCCACACACAGACAGACACACACACACAAACACACACACACACACACGCAGGTACACACACACACACACGCGCACACAGACGCAGGTACACACACACACATACACACACACAAACACAAACACACACACAAATAATAGTAAATATTACCAATAAATTTAGAAACCATATCAGAGGATCCTACTGAAATAACACAGCTGCAAGAATGTCGTTGCCTAAACTCTCGTTTTTGCTCGAACTGGTGTAGCTATTGCAATGGTGTTGCATTTGTTAACGAAGGTTACCCTTTCATAGCTTTTAACACTGAATGCAACAGTAATAACATCAAAGTACAAACGACATTACGTCCATTACACGAAATTGTCATACCGATAAAGATTTAAATGAAGAATGAAAAGTGTTTTACCGTGACAGCGTAACCGTTCATCTCTATTTATTGCATATGTTTCTGCAACTTTTTCGATGAGTTCTGTTAAATTTTCATTTGTTGTTAGTTGCATTATCATTATGATAATAGTAATTATAATGATAAGAATAATGAATAATGATGATGATGATAATAACAATAAGACTGATGATAATAATGATAATAACAATGGTGATATAATGGTGATAATAATAACATGAATTATCAATGTTTATCATTATAGCTGCTACTATTATAATCATTATCATTGTCGTATTATATATTATATATATCAATATCACCATTATCATTCTTATCATTATGATTTATACTGTCATTCTTCTCGTTATAATTATAATTGGTATTATTACGAGAATTACTTTTATTTTCACCATTATGAATATCATCATTGTTGTCATCATCATCATTGTTATTGTTGTTAACATTATTGTTATAATCCTAGTTATTGTTATCATTACCATATTTATCACCATTATCATTATTACTATTGATATCATTATCATTGTTATTATTATTTTTTTTAATTATCATATTTTATCTTCATTACTTTTTAAAATTATTAATAATATCATTATCATTGTTACTATAATCATTACTATTATCATTCTTAGTATCATAATTATTACTATTGCCATTATCACTGTTATTGTTACTATTATCAATATTATCATGGACGTTAAGTTATAGGGAGAAAGGAAAAATCTCTCCATCCTTTGGGTAAAATTTTCCAGAGTTGCGCGTGTGCAATAAGCCCTAAAGTCATGCAACCTAACAAAGGTTTAACAACCTGACATCCAATCATGGTTCCAGCTGCTTCCTAATACGAGAGGCAGAGCAACAGTGAAGCAATTACCAGGCTTTAAAAGCAATTCATGGGACTCATTCAATAATGAAAAGCGATCTACAGAAATGATTTCCAGCTTCGAACTCTCTCAAAATGAAATCGCCACCTTAAAAGTTGAAAATCTCCAAAGAGGCTCTGAGATCATCACCAGCATCCGGAGGACCGTGAAAAATGGAAACAAAAGGTCGAAGAGTCGAAGCGGCACGTGGACTACCAGGGGCCGGGGCCGGATACTCAAAACAGCTAACGACGTCGTAAGCCCGCGCAGCCAGGCCGCGCATATCGTAAGTCGAACTGCGAGCTCCGAGGGTCATACTCAAAACTTTTAACCGTCCCCGCGTGACGTCACAGCACCTTGTAACTCAAGGATGGTCCAGAACACTCGTACCGCTGTGAACCCGGAAATAAGTCGTGCTAGTTCCGACTTGTGCAAACGAGATTTGTATTGATTATGTATTACTGACTGTCCCAGACACAGTATAAGGCGTCATATCAATTTATATTGTATCTGTGTATCACAAATACCTCCATTCTCCCCAGCCACTTGATAAAAAGAAGATAACAAGCAATTATAGGACAGAGAATGCGCTCGTCATTTACCCTTTGGAGTTAACGACAATACATATTGAATACACGATAAAGCTTTAGGAAATGAAGATATCTTGTCATAGAAGGTAGTGTGTGTGTGTGTGTGTATATATATATATATATATATATATATATATATATATATATATATATATATATATATATATATATATATAATATACATATTAACATACATGTACATTTATATATAAATATATACACATACATATATATCTGTATCTCTCTATCTGTATGTTTATCTATCCATCTATCCGTCGATCTATCTATCTATCTAAGTATTTATAATCATCTATATCTCACTCTCTCTCTCTCTTTCTTGCTCGCTCCTCCCCGTAATGACCGTGGCCTCCAATTGGCAGTTACGTCTAAAAGGCTGACTGTTGATTGGTCAATTCGAAATCGTCCTGCCATCTGAGAGCATCCCATCGAACTACGGGTATGAGGTTTTCTTTCGGTTACGATATTTTATTTTTTTCTCTGAGTATGGGAGATTTGCGCCCTCGTAGGGACATCGTACCCTGGGGTCGGATGCTCAAAACTCTGGCAGTTTAAGACGTCGCAGCGGGTTACGCTCTCGTAAGGTACGATGTCCCTACGAGGTCGCAAATCTCCCATACTCAGAGAAAAAATAAAATATCGTAACCGAAAGAAAACCTCATAACCGTAGTTCGATGGGATGCCCTCAGATGGCGGGACCATTTCGAATTGACCAATCAACAGTCAGCCCTTTAGACGTAACTACCAATTGGAGGCCACGGTCATTAGGGGGAGGAGCGACCAAGAAAGAGAGAGAGGGAGTGGGAAAGAGAGCGAGAGTGAGATATAGATGATTATAAAAACAGATAGATGGATATTTGAATGGATAAATAGACAGAGAGATACAGATATATATTTACGAGTGTATATATATCAATATATATATGCATCTTCTTTATATCAAGTGGCTAGGGAGAATGGAGGTATTTGTGATACACAGATACAATATAAATTTACATGACGCCTTATACTTTGTCTGGGACAGTCAATAATACATAATCTATACAAATCTCGTTTGCACAAGTCGGAACTAGCACGATTTATTTCCGGGTTCACAGCGGTACGAGTGTTCTGGACCATCCTGGAGTTGAGTTACAAGGTGCTGTGACGTCACGCGGGGACGGTTAAAAGTTTTGAGTATGACCCTCGGAGCTCGCAGTTCAACTTAAGACATGTGCGGCCTGGCTGCGCTGGCTTACGATATCGCAAGCTGTTTTGAGTATCCGGCCCTAGGGGCGTATAATTTATCTTCACTATGCCCCAGATACCTAACGAAACACGCGAGCCGTGTTTCGACTAACGCAACTCTTTCCCCTATGAAGCTTAAGATCTCGCATCGGCAAGGCCACCGCAATACGACATCCTTGCAACTTTCAACCGAATCGCCGACCGGAAGCGCTTCACCATGAAGGCGTCCACGATCTTGACAAATGGACGGCTATCACGATGCGAGGAGGCGTGGAAAGTATTCCTTATTCAACTACCGCGGGCACTGGTTGTGAGCGACTGGTGTACCAAGGCGCCAGTACATCGGTCAGCATCCAAACACCTTCTCCCATCACCCCCCCCCTCCCCACACACACTATCTATGAGGGAGGCCACGAAGTCCTTCTGCATCGACTGACCGCGAAAAAAAAAAAAAAAAAAAAAAAACGCCTGTACCATCGCTGTCATGTAACCATAGTTTCCCTGCGTTGGCATCCGCATCCGCTCAAGAGGGAGATGACGCAGCATCAGTAGCCGCCGATATAACAAGGAAAAAGGGAAAAAGTTACTGAAGGTCTGCTTAGACTGTGGCCACAGCTTTTTGCACCACGGCGTAACCGGGTATATCTATCTATCTATCTATATATATATATATATATATATATATATATATATATATGTATATATATGTATATATCACATATACATATATATCTATATCTATAATATATATATATATATATATATATATATATATATATGTATGTATGTATATATGTATATATATATATATATGTGCATATATATATATATATATTTATATATATATATATGTGAGTGTGTGTGTGTGTCTGTATATATAAACACACACACGCACACATACACACACACGCACTTATATGTATATATGTATACATTTATATATACACATTTATATGTATGCATATATATATACATATATATGTATACGTATATATGTATTTATGTATATATATATGTATATATATACATATATACATATATATGTATACATATAAATGTATTTATGTATATATATGTATGTATATATATTTATATATATATATATATATATATATATATATATATATATATATATATATATATATATGATGGGTTTTTCAGTTTTATCACGCGGAAAATCCAGGTGCCATGGTAACGCAGATTCTCTTCTCTTATTGGCTGGCATACAGCCAATGGTGCTACCCGTTGCCCTCAATATGCTCTGTGTGACCGAATGACAATTTATCTGTGTGTATCTCGACATGCTAGCAACCGCGGCATGTACGAGGGGGATCTTGCTATCACGGGAGTTACGTAAGGATAAGGATAAGCCAGATTTACGGACCAGATGCTTCACCGGGCTTACATACACTATGGCGAGCCCGTTTGTCAGCATGTTCTGACTCGTGAGAGTGTGCAAACGAGTGCTGACTCGATCTGAGCTTGTTCCTTACCTACCGTGGTGCCCAGCCACGGCAGTGACCGCCAGACGACAGTGGAAACTCACAAGCTTGGACGGGGCTCGATCTGCCGACCTCGGGGATGGTAGGCTGGCAGGTGTTTACGTCTGAAAGATGAGGATAAGAATAAGTCCGATTTTCGGAACAGATGCTTCGTAAGGGTTTATGGGCACTACAGCAAGCCTGGCCTGTGGGAGAGTGTGCCAACAAGTGTTGTCTCGATCTGAGCTTGGTCCTTAAACCACCGTGATGCCCAGCCACAGCAGTGACCGCCAGGCGACTGTGGAAACTCAAGAGCTTGGACGGGGCTCGATCTGTTGATTGTCGATGACCATCTACTGTAGTTTTGTTATTAAGTGTTTTAGAGCGTGTCACAGTGGGAAATTTTCACCTTTTACCCCTTTTTAATTCATCAAATAACATTCAACTTGAGCTAACTCCTTACCATGATATGGGTGTCACAATTGAAGGTATTTCAGTTGAGCATCACATGTCCAAGCGTTTCTGCCAATTCATTAACAAGTCAGATCGTTTGGTGACAACGGAAAAAAATCATTCTCTTCGGTGTTTGCTTAGTGTATCAGATATAGATTGTAATTATTTTTATCCAGATGATTAAGTGAGTGTTTTTGTTGATCAAAACAATTCTTTACTCAAGATTATGCATTTAGATTAGTATAAAAGCCGGAAAAAACTGGAAGAATGAATTTCTTTCTTGCATTATAAATTTGATGACCTTGGTTTCTATGAAAATAAATTATGTGATGATGTCCAATAATTTACATGATTGGCCAAGTTATACAACAACTTGTCACACTGTAAACGGGGTCACATTATATGTTCATTCGTATCACTTGGTAAACACCTCATATTGAGAGCCTGTTTGTGGTAATCAAGAAAAAACATAACTTGCTCATTGGCTTTACCTACTGTTGCCTCCAGACTAACTTAGATGACTTTCTTGTTTAACATAATTTTTTGACACTCTGCAGAAAAATGATTTAATGGGATATTTTGATATAAATATCCTTAAGTCTGAATCGGTCAAACAAGTGTGAGATTTTACTTCAAATTTTACACACTCAATAAGAAAACTTTGATTTTTGTGAATGATGATATATAAAAGTTTAAAATATACTTTAGAAATACATATTAATCTTATTCTCTTAGTATATCCCATCTAATTTGAATAAACATTTTCCGTTAACAAAAACGACCAAGCAGCAACACGAATGCAAAAAATTAATTCCGAGTGGCATAAGTACAGTTAGATTATGATAAGCCCTACCGCAGACCACACAACAGAATCACACAGATGATTCGATTGGCCAAATTTAATTATCACAGGTCGAAATAAACGGAATCAATAGGTGACATTCAAAAGATTTGGATCGTTATCAATAATATCCTCATAAAATATACCTGGCATAAGGTTTCAGCAATTTACTATAAAAAGAGAACGATCAGATGCAACTGTCTTCAATGAGCACTTTGTTAAGACTAGACATAGCCTCGCCACAGGCATCATCCCCTCCACTGCTAACTATTTATCTTACATGCCAGGTGTGATGTCAGTTTCACGTTTTTGGCTCGTGACGCAAGACGAAATTCTGAGCGTTCAAGCTGTCCCGTGTCAGTGGTCATGACAACCTACCCATGAAAGTCAATAAGCAGTCTGTCCAAGTACGGGATCCTGTCCTCACTCATTTGTTTATTGCTTCGATCAATTCTGGTATATTTTCCCAGATGCAAAGACAATAGCAAAAGCTACCCCCAATTTATAAATATGGATCAAGCAACTAACCAGGCAATTTTCGACCTATATCAGTCCAACTCTCCCTAAGCAAATTATCTGAAAGAATTGTTTACAACAGACTTCTAGAATTTATCACTGCACATAATATACTAAGACTAAGATCCCTCGATACAACTGCATTATCCTTCACTCATGACATATTAAAAGCTTTTGATAATGAACTCTGCACTGTAACTTTATTCCTGGACCTTGCAAAGGCTTTCGGCACTGTTGATCACACCATTTTACTGGACAAGCTAGAATATTACGGCATCAGGGGAGTGACACATCTTAACGTCCATCTTAATGGTCGCACCTACATCAGCCAACTAGATGTAAACTGCGGCGTTCCTTAAGGCTGAATTCTTGGCCCTTCATTATTTCTAATTCATATTAATGATATCCAAATTCAAGCGGATACTCGAAATTCATCTTCTTTGCAGACAATACCACCTTTTTCCACAGTCATCCTGATGTTGGCACTCTCATGAACATAGTCATTAGAGATCTATGACTAAATTTGTTGGGGGTTATAACAAGAAACTTTTATGCCACTTATTAATAGCTAGAAACAAAGCTGCAAAACAACATGGAATTATGTACCTCTCACACGACTTGATACGCACTGAATTACTCCCAACACTAGTATTCGCTAATATATCCGAAGCGCTGGAGCTGCTCGTTAGTGCTAAGAAAAGGCTTGTACGATCCATCAAGCGGATCAGGATGCGAGTCCATACATATGACTACTCTTTGAGATGTTAAAGATACCAGGCATGAGTATATTCGTTGCAAACCTAAACAATAGATATGTAACCTTATGCTTTCCTCCGAGTCACAAACTCGTGTAGAGT
>NW_028234412.1:34605372-34607872 GCF_977035675.1 Penaeus japonicus
ATCATTATTAATATTATTAATATCCTTACTGTTATTATTGTTAATATTACTATTACCATTATTATAATCATCATTATTATCATCATTATCATCACACACGGACACACACACACACAAAAAACAAATCCTAAATGAAACAAATGCATACTTGAACCATGCATTCCCGAGCGACCGGAGTGCACGGTTCCCAAGGAATCTGGGAATAATCGGCACTTATCCCCACATAACTCTACCTTAGAGGGTTATCATTGATCTAGAATGGACGATCGGGCAATCAACAACGAAGGAATGACGTGAGCCAGCGCCAGGGGGTGACCAATACACTGTGAAATAAGTGATCGAAATAAGTGTGAAATAAGTGATCGAAATGATGAGGTTATTGTGGAGGGGAAAAAAGTTAGGTTCAGGAGGTCGTGTTTGGGGGACTTTTGTGGGGGACTTTCCTTATTGGATTGGTGTGTGTGTGTGTGGGGGGGGGGTGTATGTGTGTGAGCATTTTTATATAGATATGTAGACATAGACTTAATGATATGTGTTGTGTTGTGTTGTGTGTGTGTGTGTGTGTGTGTGTGTGTGTGTGTGTGTGTGTGTGTGTGTGTGTGTGTGTGTGTGTGTGTGTGTGTGTCTGTTTGTATGTGCGTATGGAAGGGGGAAGGAGGGAGCTAGGAGAAGAAAGAGGAAGATTGCAAGAAGGGAAGAAAAAGAGAAATTAGTAATATGGAGGTACACATATTCGGGCTATATATATATTCAATGCTATGTGTGTAACTGTTACAGTCTGTATTTTTACTAAGATATATATTGTCCTTATCGCTTCATTACGTTTGCGCGTGCGTGAAATGTAATGAAGATTGTAAAGTCTGCATCATAATTATGATTTCTTCTCAAGGTGCCAAACCCGAAGACGTAAGTGATCATGTCATGCCAAAGTTCCTCGCTTCATGCTTCCTCCAAAAGCTTCACACCATGACGATCCCCTCCCCTTTCTGCTACTTGTTATCCAGAGCTCTCTTCTTCTATCCCTGCTCCTCTTTCCTTCTATCTTTCCTGTTAATGTCAGTTTATCCAAACCATTCTTTCTTATTGGCTGAACTAAGAATCTAATTTGTCCAATCCTCACGCCTTGCAAATGTTTTCTGTTCACGTCAGCTTTTCTTTAGCACCTCCTCATGGCTTACTTTATCAGACAATGGAATTCTTATAATTTTCCTCGGTAACCAAACTTCACAAATCTCTAGGTACTTTTATACATTCCCTGACCATGCCTCACATCCGTACATAAACACATCCGTACATAAACACATCCGTACATAAACACATCCGTACATAAACACATCCGTACATAACACATCCGTACATAAACACATCCGTACATAAACACATCCGTACATAAACACATGACACACAAAGCAGTTTAGCAACCCGCAATCTGGTCCTCATGCAAATTGAACGATTTCTCAAGATGTTTTCCATCTTCATAAATGCAGATTTTGCTGATGGCGATTCTGATTTCCATCACGGTTCTGGCGTCGTCTTGATCAAGCTCCTTGGATAGTTGAAGGAGGAAACTTGCTGGATTTCTCGATCTTTAACCTTCAAGATACTTCTTGGACATTCTTTCTTGGACACAACCAAACACTTTGTCTTTTTGCTGTTTATGGACTATGCCTTCCTCTCACTCTCTGACAACCACATCCAGAAGTCTCTACAGATCTGACTGACTCTGCTAACAAAACTGTACCATCTGCACACCCAATGACTCTTCTTTTAACATTCGTGTACTCGCTGCATTTCCCTTCAACTCTGATGCATGCAGATCGGTTCCAGATCTCTTCCAAATAAGTCCAGCTTTCGGAGCTCATTACGCAGCTCATCATGTCTGACTTTATCGAAAGCCTTTCTGTAATCCATAAAAGACATGAACGCATCCTTCTACATCTTCAGACACACACACACACACACACACACACACACACACACACACACACACACACACACACACACACACACACACACACACACACACACACACACACACACACACACACACACACACACACACACACATATGCACACACACACACACACACACACACACACACACACACACACACACACACACACACACGCACACACACACACACGCATAAACACACACATATGTATGTATAGATAGAAAGATAGATATGTATATCAATTTGATGAAAATGCCATTCCTTGTTCCCACGTCTCCCACGAAACAACTGCTCAGCTGACCAATCTCAGCTGTTATCCAGCTTCTTGCTCTTAAAAATAAAATGCTCGACACTATCTCGGTGATATGACTCATTAGGCTGATGGTATGGCATTGTACACAATCTACAGCTCCTATTTTTTTTTTTTTTTTTGTGGGGGGGGCGCAATGGATATGGAGTTTCTTAGATCTTCTGGAAGGTCGCTGTCATCGCATCTAGGTCGTGTAAATAGAGGGATGGACGAACCAGCTTCTTATTGATTCACA
>NW_028234412.1:34655372-34661758 GCF_977035675.1 Penaeus japonicus
TCTGCACGGACAAGAGGTCTGCACGGACAAGAGGTCTGAACGGACAAGAGATCTGCACGGACAAGAGGTCTGCACGGACAAGAGGTCTGAACGGACAAGAGGTCTGCACGGACAAGAGATCTGAACGGACAAGAGGTCTGCACGGACAAGAGGTCTGCACGGACAAGAGGTCTGAACGGACAAGAGGTCTGCACGGACAAGAGATCTGCACGGACAAGAGGTCTGAACGGACAAGAGATCTGCACGGACAAGAGGTCTGAACGGACAAGAGGTCTGCACGGACAAGAGGTCTGAACGGACAAGAGATCTGCACGGACAAGAGGTCTGAACGGACAAGAGATCTGCACGGACAAGAGGTCTGAACGGACAAGAGGTCTGCACGGACAAGAGATCTGCACGGACAAGAGGTCTGAACGGACAAGAGGTCTGCACGGACAAGAGGTCTGCACGGACAAGAGGTCTGAACGGACAAGAGGTCTGAACGGACAAGAGATCTGCACGGACAAGAGATATGCACGGACAAGAGGTCTGAACGGACAAGAGGTCTGAACGGACAAGAGGTCTGAACGGACAAGAGATCTGCACGGACAAGAGGTCTGCACGGACAAGAGATCTGAACGGACAAGAGGTCTGAACGGACAAGAGGTCTGAACGGACAAGAGATCTGCACGGACAAGAGGTCTGAACGGACAAGAGGTCTGAACGGACAAGAGGTCTGAACGGACAAGAGGTCTGCACGGACAAGAGGTCTGCACGGACAAGAGGTCTGAACGGACAAGAGGTCTGAACGGACAAGAGATCTGCACGGACAAGAGATCTGAACGGACAAGAGGTCTGCACGGACAAGAGATCTGCACGGACAAGATGTCTGAACGGACAAGAGGTCTGAACGGACAAGAGATCTGAACGGACAAGAGGTCTGAACGGACAAGAGGTCTGCCCGGACAAGAGGTCTGAACGGACAAGAGATCTGCACGGACAAGAGATCTGAACGGACAAGAGGTCTGCACGGACAAGAGGTCTGCACGGACAAGAGGTCTGAACGGACAAGAGGTCTGAACGGACAAGAGATCTGCACGGACAAGAGGTCTGAACGGACAAGAGGTCTGCACGGACAAGAGATCTGCACGGACAAGAGGTCTGAACGGACAAGAGGTCTGAACGGACAAGAGATCTGCACGGACAAGAGGTCTGAACGGACAAGAGGTCTGAACGGACAAGAGATCTGCACGGACAAGAGATATGCACGGACAAGAGGTCTGAACGGACAAGAGGTCTGAACGGACAAGAGATCTGCACGGACAAGAGGTCTGAACGGACAAGAGGTCTGAACGGACAAGAGATCTGCACGGACAAGATGTCTGAACGGACAAGAGGTCTGAACGGACAAGAGGTCTGAACGGACAAGAGATCTGAACGGACAAGAGATCTGCACGGACAAGAGGTCTGCACGGACAAGAGGTCTGAACGGACAAGAGGTCTGAACGGACAAGAGATCTGCACGGACAAGAGGTCTGAACGGACAAGAGGTCTGAACGGACAAGAGATCTGCACGGACAAGATGTCTGAACGGACAAGAGGTCTGAACGGACAAGAGATCTGCACGGACAAGAGGTCTGAACGGACAAGAGGTCTGCACGGACAAGAGGTCTGCACGGACAAGATGTCTGAACGGACAAGAGGTCTGCACGGACAAGAGATCTGCACGGACAAGAGGTCTGAACGGACAAGAGGTCTGAACGGACAAGAGGTCTGAACGGACAAGAGGTCTGCACGGACAAGAGATCTGCACGGACAAGAGGTCTGAACGGACAAGAGGTCTGAACGGACAAGAGATCTGCACGGACAAGAGGTCTGCACGGACAAGAGGTCTGAACGGACAAGAGGTCTGCACGGACAAGAGATCTGCACGGACAAGAGGTCTGCACGGACAAGAGGTCGACACGGACAAGAGGTCAGCACGGACAAGAGGTCTGCACGGACAAGAGGTCGGCACGGACAAGAGGTCGACACGGATGTCTGAATGGACAAGAGGTCTGAACGGACAAGAGGTCTGCACGGACAAGAGGTCTGCACGGACAAGAGATCTGCACGGACAAGAGGTCTGAACGGACAAGAGGTCTGAACGGACAAGAGATCTGCACGGACAAGAGGTCTGCACGGACAAGAGATCTGCACGGACAAGAGGTCTGAACGGACAAGAGATCTGAACGGACAAGAGGTCTGCACGGACAAGAGGTCTGAACGGACAAGAGGTCTGCACGGACAAGAGATCTGCACGGACAAGAGGTCTGAACGGACAAGAGGTCTGCACGGACAAGAGGTCTGCACGGACAAGAGATCTGAACGGACAAGAGGTCTGCACGGACAAGAGATCTGCACGGACAAGATGTCTGAACGGACAAGAGGTCTGAACGGACAAGAGATCTGCACGGACAAGAGGTCTGAACGGACAAGAGGTCTGAACGGACAAGAGATCTGCACGGACAAGAGATATGCACGGACAAGAGGTCTGAACGGACAAGAGGTCTGAACGGACAAGAGATCTGCACGGACAAGAGGTCTGCACGGACAAGAGATCTGCACGGACAAGATGTCTGAACGGACAAGAGATCTGAACGGACAAGAGGTCTGCACGGACAAGAGGTCTGAACGGACAAGAGGTCTGAACGGACAAGAGGTCTGCACGGACAAGAGGTCTGCACGGACAAGAGATCTGCACGGACAAGAGGTCTGAACGGACAAGAGGTCTGCACGGACAAGAGGTCTGCACGGACAAGATGTCTGCACGGACAAGAGGTCTGAACGGACAAGAGATCTGCACGGACAAGAGATCTGCACGGACAAGAGGTCTGAACGGACAAGAGGTCTGAACGGACAAGAGATCTGCACGGACAAGAGATCTGCACGGACAAGAGGTCTGCACGGACAAGAGATCTGAACGGACAAGAGATCTGAACGGACAAGAGGTCTGCACGGACAAGAGATCTGCACGGACAAGAGGTCTGAACGGACAAGAGGTCTGCACGGACAAGAGGTCTGCACGGACAAGAGATCTGCACGGACAAGAGGTCTGCACGGACAAGAGATCTGCACGGACAAGAGGTCTGCACGGACAAGAGGTCTGAACGGACAAGAGGTCTGCACGGACAAGAGGTCTGCACGGACAAGAGATCTGAACGGACAAGAGATCTGCACGGACAAGAGATCTGCACGGACAAGAGGTCTGAACGGACAAGAGGTCTGAACGGACAAGAGGTCTGCACGGACAAGAGGTCTGAACGGACAAGAGGTCTGAACGGACAAGAGATCTGCACGGACAAGAGATCTGCACGGACAAGAGGTCTGAACGGACAAGAGGTCTGAACGGACAAGAGATCTGCACGGACAAGAGGTCTGCACGGACAAGAGATCTGCACGGACAAGAGGTCTGAACGGACAAGAGGTCTGAACGGACAAGAGATCTGCACGGACAAGAGGTCTGAACGGACAAGAGGTCTGAACGGACAAGAGATCTGCACGGACAAGAGATATGCACGGACAAGAGGTCTGAACGGACAAGAGGTCTGAACGGACAAGAGGTCTGAACGGACAAGAGATCTGCACGGACAAGAGGTCTGAACGGACAAGAGATCTGCACAGACAAGATGTCTGAACGGACAAGAGGTCTGCACGGACAAGAGGTCTGCACGGACAAGAGGTTTGAATGGACAAGAGGTCTGCACGGATAAGAGGTCTGAACGGACAAGAGGTCTGAACGGACAAGAGATCTGCACGGACAAGATGTCTGAACGGACAAGAGATCTGAACGGACAAGAGGTCTGCACGGACAAGAGGTCTGAACGGACAAGAGGTCTGAACGGACAAGAGATCTGCACGGACAAGAGGTCTGCACGGACAAGAGATCTGAACGGACAAGAGGTCTGAACGGACAAGAGATCTGAACGGACAAGAGACCTTCACGGACAAGAGGTCAGCACGGACAAGAGGTCGGTACGGACAAGAGGTCTGCACGGACAAGAGGTCTGAACGGACAAGAGGTCTGCACGGGCAAGAGGTCAGTACGGACAAGAGGTCGACACGGACAAGAGGTCAGCACGGACAAGAGGTCTGCACGGACAAGATGTCTGAACGGACAAGAGGTCTGAACGGACAAGAGGTCTGAACGGACAAGAGGTCTGCACGGACAAGAGGTCTGCACGGACAAGAGGTCTGAACGGACAAGAGGTCTGCACGGACAAGAGATCTGCACGGACAAGAGATCTGCACGGACAAGAGGTCTGCACGGACAAGAGATCTGCACGGACAAGAGGTCTGAACGGACAAGAGGTCTGCACGGACAAGAGATCTGCACGGACAAGAGATCTGCGCGGACAAGAGGTCTGCACGGACAGAGAGTGCACGGACAAGAAGTCTGAACGGACAAGAGGTCTGAACGGACAAGAGATCTGCATGGACAAGATGTCTGAACGGACAAGAGGTCTGAACGGACAAGAGATCTGCACGGACAAGAGGTCTGAACGGACAAGAGGTCTGAACGGACAAGAGATCTGCACGGACAAGAGGTCTGCACGAAGAAGAGATCTGCACGGACAAGATGTCTGAACGGACAAGAGATCTGAACGGACAAGAGGTCTGAACGGACAAGAGATCTGAACGGACAAGAGGTCTGAACGGACAAGAGGTCTGAACGGACAAGAGGTCTGAACGGACAAGAGGTCTGCACGGACAAGAGATCTGAACGGACAAGAGTCTGAACGGACAAGAGTCTGCACGGACAAGAGGTCTGAACGACAAGAGGTCTGAACGGACAAGAGATTGACGGACAAGAGTCTGCACGACAAGAGATCTGAACGGACAAGAGATCTGCACGGACAAGATGTCTGAACGGACAATAGGTCTGCACGGACAAGAGGTCTGAACGGATAAGAGGTCTGAACGGACAAGAGGTCTGCACGGACAAGAGATCTGCACGGACAAGATGTCTGAACGGACAAGAGGTCTGAACGGACAAGAGGTCTGAACGGACAAGATCTGCACGACAAGAGGTCTGCACGAAGAGGTCTAACGACAAGAGATCTGCACGACAAGAGTCTGAACGGACAAGAGTCTGAACGACAAGAGGTCTGCACGGACAAGAGTGAACGGACAAGAGGTCTGAACGGACAAGAGGTCTGCACGGACAAGTCTGAACGACAAGATCTGCACGGACAAGATGTCTGCACGGACAAGAGATCTGCACGGACAAGAGGTCTGAACGGACAAGAGGTCTGAATGGACAAGAAGTCTGCACGGACAAGAGATCTGAACGGACAAGAAGTCTGCATGGACAAGAGATCTGAACGTTCAGACAAGAGGTCTGAATGGACAAGAGATCTGCACGGACAAGAGGTCTGCATGGACAAGAGATCTGAACGGACAAGAGGTCTGCACAGACCAGAGGTCTGCACGGACAAGAGGTCTGCACGGACAAGAGGTCTGCACGGACAAGAGGTCTGCACGGACAAGAGGTCTGCACGGACAAGAGGTCTGCACGGACAAGAGGTCGGCACGGACAAGAGGTCTGCACGGACAAGAGGTCGGCACGGACAAGAGGTCTGCACGGACAAGAGGTCTGCACGGACAAGAGGTCTGCACGGACAAGAGGTCTGCACGGACAAGAGGTCTGCACGGACAAGAGGTCTGCACGGACAAGAGGTCGACACGGATCTGACGGACAAGAGTCTGACGGACAAGAGTCTGCACGGACAAGAGGTCTGCACGGACAAGATCTGCACGGACAAGAGGTCTGAACGGACAAGAGGTCTGCAACGGACAAGAGATCTGCACGACAAGAGGTCTGCACGACAAGATCTGCACGGACAAGAGGTCTGAACGGACAAGAGGTCTAAGGACAAGAGATCTGCAGACAGATGTCAAGAGGTCTGAACGGACAAGAGTCTGCACGGACAAGAGTCTGAACGGACAAGAGTCTGACGGACAAGAGGTCTGCACGGACAAGAGATCTGAACGACAAGGTCTGCACGGACAAGAGTCTCACGGACAAGATCTGCACGGACAAGAGATCTGCAACGGACAAGGTCTGCACGGACAAGAGTCCTCAACGGACAAGAGATCTGAACGGACAAGAGATCTGCACGAAAGAGATCTGCACGGACAAGAGTCTGAACGACAAGAGGTCTGAACGGACAAGAGATCTGCACGGACAAGAGAGATCTGCACAAAGAGATCTGCACGGACAAGAGGTCTGAACGGACAAGAGTTGAACGGACAAAGTCTGCAGGACAAGAGGTCTGAACGGACAAGAGGTCTGAAGGACAAGCGTCTGCACGGACAAGAGATCTGCACGGACAAAGTTGAGACAAGAGGCGAACGACAAGAGTCGA
>NW_028234412.1:34661858-34677295 GCF_977035675.1 Penaeus japonicus
AAAAGCCAAAAATGCCTAAAATACACGTTAGAGCCATTCTGATAATGAAAGGATACAGTTATTAAATACGTGATTGTCGTTATATTGAAGGGATTTTAGCAATTGCGAGAAAAAAGTTGATAAACAAATAATGCACGATCCTGAAAAAAGCCCAAAATGCCGAAAAATACACCTTAGAGCCATTCTGTTAATGAAACGGAATACAGATAAATGCGCTGATTTCCGTTATATTAAAGGAATTTAGCATTGCGAGAAATAGATCCAAAAAAAATGCACGATCCTGAAAAAAAGCCGGAAAAAAGCCCTTAAAATACCGTTAGAGCCATTCTGATAATGAACGGATATACAGTTACAATGCGCTCTCTGAATTTCCGGTTATATTAAGGATTTAGCAATTGCGAGACAAAAGGTGCCAAAAAATGCACGATCCTGAAAAAACCGCAAAAATGCATAAAATTACACGTTAGAGTCATTCTGATAATGAAACGGATTACAGTTAAATGCGCTGATTTCCGTTATATTAAAGGATTTTGCAATTGCGAGAAAAAAGGTGCAAAAAAAAATGCACGATCCTGAAAAAAAGGCAAAAATGCCTAAGATACACGTTAAAGCCATTCTGATAATGAAACGGATTACAGTTAAATGCGCTGATTTCCGTTATATTAAAGGATTTAGTAATTGCGAGAAAAAAGGTGCAAAAAAAAAAAGCACGATCCTGAAAAAAGCCAAAAATGCCTAAAATACACGTTAGAGCCATTCTGATAATGAAACGGATTACAGTTAAATGCGCTGATTTCTGTTATATTAAAGGATTTAGATATTGCGAGAAAATAGGTGCAAAAGAAAAATATCCACGATCCTGAAAAAAAGCCAAAAATGCCTAAAATACACGTTAGAGCCATTCTGATAATGAAACGGATTACAGTTAAATGCTCTGATTTCCGTTATATTAAAGGAAAAAGCAATTGCGAGAAAAAGGTGCAAAAAAAAATGCACGATCAAGAAAAAAAAAACAAAAATGCCTAAAATACACGTTAGAGCCATTCTGATTAAATGAAAACGGATTACAGTTAAATGCGCTTGTTTCCGTTCTTTTAAAAGGGAAAAAAAGCAATTGTCGAGAATAAAGGGTTGAAAAAAAAAAAAATGCACGATCTGAAAAAAACAAAATGATAAAATTAAACGTTCGAGCCATTCTGATACTGAACAGCATTACAGTTAAATGCGCTGATTTCCGTTAAATTAAAGAAAAAAAAAATTGAGAGAAAAAAGGGGCAAAAAAAAAAAAAATGCACGATCCTGAAAAAAAAACAAAAAATGCCTAAAAAAAACATTAGAACCATTCTGATTAATGGAAACGACCCGGCTACTGTAATGCGCTGATTGCTATTAAATCAATGGATATAGCAATTGCGAAAAAAAAAAGGTGCAAAAAATGAACGATCCTGATAAAATTGCCAAAAATGCCTAAAATACACGTTGAGCCATTTGATAATGAACGGATTACAGTTAAATGCGCTGATTTCGGTTATATTAAAGGCTATAGCCCCCAAATGCGCGAATAAAAGGTGCAAAAAATTGCGCAATGCAAAAAAAACACCCAAAAAAATGCCTAAAATACACGTTAAGCCATTCAGATAATTGAAACGGATTAAAGTTAAATGCGATGATTTCCGTTTATTAAAGGATTTAGTATTGCGAAGAAAAATGTGCAAAAAAAGACATTGCAGATCCTAAAAAAATAGCCTAAAAATGCCTAAAATACACGTTAGCGCCATTCTCATAATGAAAGGGGATTACAGTTAAATGCCGTGATTTCCGTTATATTAAAGAAATTTAGCAATTGCGAAAAAAAAGGTGCCAAAAAAACATCCACGAACCTGAAAAATAGCCAAAAAAGCCTAAAATACTCGTTAGAGCATTCTGATAATGAGACGGGGTACAGTTAAATGCGCTGTTTTCCCCGTTATATTAATGGAAAAAAAAGCATTTGCGAGAAAAAAGGTGCATAAAAAAAAAATGCGCAATCCTGAAAAAAAGACAAAAATGCCTTAAAAACACGTTAGAGCCACTCTGTTAATGAAAGGGGATTACAATTAATGCGTACTGATTTCCGTTATATAAAGGATTTAGCAATTGCGAGAAAAAAAGGTGCATAAAAAAAATGCACGATTCCTGAAAAAAAAAAAGCAAAAAATGCCTAAAATACCGTTAGAGCCATTCTGATAATGGAAACGGATTACAGTTAATGCGCTGATTTCCGTTCTTTTAAAAGGGAAAAAAAGCAATTGCGAGAAAAAAGGTGCAAAAAATAAAAATGCACGCTCCTGAAAAAGCAAAAATGCCAAAAATACACGTTAGAAGCCATTCTGATAATGAAACGGATTACAGTATATGCGCGATTTCGTTATATTAAAGGATTTAGCAATTGCGAGACAAAAAGGTGCAAAAAAAAAAAAGCACGATTACTGAAAAAAAGCATAATAAAATTCCTAAATATACACGTTTAGAAGGCCATTCTGATAATGAAAGGATTACAGTTAAATGCACTGGAATTTCCGTTATATTAAAGCGATTTAGCAATTGCGAAAAAAAAGTGCAAAAAAAATGCACGATCTGAAAACAAAAGCCATAAATGTATAAAATACACGTTAGAGCCATTTGATAATGAAACGGATTACAGTAAATGCGTGATTTCCGTTTCTTAAAGGAAAAAGCAATGCGAGGAAAAAAGGTGCAAAAAAAATGCACTACCCTGAAAAAAGCTAACATGCCTACAAATTACACGTTAGAAGCACATTCTGATAATGGAAACGAGATTACAGTTAAATGCGCTGTGATTTCCGTTATAGTTAAGGAATTAGGCAATTGCGAGAAAAAAGTGAAAAAAAAAAATGAACGATACTGAAAAAACGCCAAAAAATGTATAAAAACACGTTAGAGCCATTCTTGTTAATTGAAACGGATTACCGTTAAATGCGCTGAATATCCGTTGTGTGTTAAAGGAAAAAGCAATTGCGAGAAAAAAGGTGCAAAACAAGAAACAAATGCACGATCCTGAAAAAAAGCCAAAAATGCCTAAAATTACCCGTTTTAGAGCCATTCTGATAAATAAAACGGATTACAGTTAAATGCGCTGTTTTTTCCGTTTGATTAAAGGATTTAGCAATGCGAAAAAAAAAAGGTGCCAAAAAAAAATGCACGATCTGAAAAAAAGCCCTCAAAAATGACTAAAAACATGTTTAGAGCCTTCTGTTAATGAAAGGGGATTACATTTTAATGCGCTGCTTTCCGTAATATTTAAAGGATTTAGCAATTGCGAGAAAAAAAAAGGTGCAAAAAAAAAATGCACGATCCTGAAAAAAAACGAAAATGCCTAAAATACACGTTAGAGCCATTCTGATAATGAAACGGATTACAGTTAAATGCGCTGATTTCCGTTATATTAAAGGATTTAGCAATTTCGAGAAAGAAGTGCAAAAAAAAAAGCAAGATCCTGAAAACAGCAAAAAATGCCTAAAATACACGTTAGTGCCATTCTGAAATGCGCTGATTTCCGTTATATTAAAGGAAAAATTAATTGCGTGAAAAAAAGTGGAAAAAAAATGCACGATCCTGAGAGAAAGCCAAAAATGCCTAAAATACACGTTAGAGCCATTCTGGTAATGAAACGGATTACAGTTAAATACGCTGATTTCCGTTATATTAAAGGATTTAGCAATTGCGAGAAAAAAGGTGCAAAAAAAATGCAAGATCCTGAAAAAACGCAAAAAATGCCTAAAATACACGTTAGAGCCATTCTGACAATTAAACGGATTACAGTTAAATGCGCTGATTTCCGTTATATTAAAGGAATTAGCAATTGCCAGAAAAAAGATGAAAAAAAAAAAATCCACAATCCTGAAAAAAAAGCCAAAAATGACTAAAATACACGTTAGAGCCATTCTGATAATGAAACGGATTACAGTTAAATGCGCTGATTTCCGTTATATTAAAGGATTTAGGAATACGAAAAAAAAAGGTGGAAAAAAAATGCACGATTCCTGAAAAGCCAAAAATGCCTAAAATACACGTTAGAGCCATTCTGATAATGAAAACGGATTACCTGTTAAATGCGCTGCTGTTTTTCCGTTATATTAAAGGATTTTGCAATTGCGGACAAAAAAAGGGAGCAAAAATAATGCACGATCCTGAAAAAACGCCTAATATGCCAAAAATACACGTTAGAGCCAATTATTTTCTGATAATGAAACGGATTACATTTAAAAATGCGCGATGATATACGTCTATATTAACAGTTATTTCGGAATTTGCGAGAAAAAAGGTTGCAAAAAAAAATGCACAATCTAAAACTCTAACAAATGCCTTAAAATACACGTTAAAAGCCATTCTAAAAATGCGCTGATTTCCGTTATATTAAGGAAAAGCAATTGCGAAAAAAAAAAGGTTGCAAAAAAAAAAAATGAACGATCCTGCAAAAAGCCAAAAAATGCCAAAAATACATATTAGAGCCATAATGATAATGAAAGGAATTAGAGTTAAATGCGGTGATGTTCGTTATATTAAAGGTTTTAGCAATGGCGAGAAAGAAGGTGCAAAAAAAAAAGCCTAAAATACACGTTAGAGCCATTTGATAATGAAACGGATACAGTTAATGCGCTGCTTTCCGTCATTTTAAAAGGGAAAAAAGCAATGGGAAAAAGAAAGGGGAAAAAAAAAATTGCACGATCCTGAAAAAAAACACAAAATGCTTAAGATACACGTTAGAGCATACTGATAATGAATCGGCTTACAGTTAAATGCGCTGATTTCTTTTTTTATTTTTTTTTTTTCCCGTTTATTAAATGGGATTTACATTGCGAAAAAAAAAAGGTGCAATAAACAATGCCGATCCTAAAAAAAAGCCAAAAATGCCTCCTAAAATAACGTTAGAGCCATTTGATAATGAACGGAATCAGTAAATGCGCTGATTTCCGTTTATTAAAGGAAAAATGCATTACGAGAAAAATGGTGCAAGAACAAAAATGCATAATCCTGAAAAAAAAGCAAAAATGCCTAAAAAACACTTTAGAGCATTTCTAGTAAATGAAACGGAATTACATTTAAAATGCGACTGATTTCCGTTATTTTTAAAGGAATTTTGGCATATTAGCGAGAAACCAGGTGCAAAAAAAATGCACGATCCTAAAAAAAAGCCAAAAATGCCTAAATACCGTTAGACCCCATTCTGATAATGAAACGGATTACAGTTAATGCGGTGATTTCCGTTATATTAAAGGAAAAAGGAATAGTAGAGAAAAATATATGCAAAAAAAAAAAAAAAATAGGCACGATCTGAAAAAACCCAAAAATGCCTAAAATACAAGTTAGAGCCATTTTGATAATTGAAACGGATTACAGTTAAATTTGGCTTATTCCGTTATATTAAAGGATTTAGCAATTTGCGAGGAAAAAAAGGTGCAAAAAAAAAAAATGACGATCTGAAAAAGCCAAAAATGCTAAAATACACGTAAGAGCCATTGAAATGCTCTGATTTCCGTTATATTTAATGGAAAAAAGCAATTGCGAGAGAAAAGGTGCAAAAAAAAAAAAAAAAATGCCGATCCTAAAAAAAAGCCAAAAAAAAATGCTTAGAATACACGTTTGAGCCATCTGATACTGAAACGGATTACAGTAAATGCGTGATTTCCGTTATATTAAAGGATTTAGCAATTGCGAGAAAAAGATTTACAAAAAAAAATCCCCTAAAATACGCGTTAGAGGCCATTTCGATAATGACACGATTACATTTTAAATGCGCCTGATTTCCGTTATATTAAAGGATTTACATTGCGGGAAAAAAGGTGCAAAAAAAAAAAATGCACACGATCCTGTTAAAACGCAAAAAAAAAATGCCTAAAATACACGTTAGACCCCATTCTGATTAATGAAACGGATTAAAGTTAAATGCGCTGATTTCCGTTATCTTAAAGAAAAAGCAATTGCGAGAAAAAAAGGTGCAAAAAAAAAAATTCACGATCCTGAAAAAAAGCCAAAAATGCCTAAAATACACGTTAGAGCCATTCTGATAATGAAACGGAGTACAGGTATATGCGCTGATTTCCGTTATATGAAAGGAAAAAGGAATTCCGAGAAAAAAGGTGCAAAGAAAATGCACGATCCTGAAAAAAAGCCAAAAATGCCTAAAATACACGTTAGAGTCATTCTGATAATGAAACGGATTACAGTTAAATGCGCTGATTTCCGTTATACTAAAGGATTTAGAAATTGCGAGAAAAAAGGTGCAAAAAAAAAGGCACGATCCTGAAAAAAAGCCAAAAAAAATGCCAAAAAATACACGGTTAGAAGGTATTCTGAAACGCGATTACAGTTAAATGCGTCTGATTTTCCGTTATATCTAAAGGATTTAGCAATTGCGAGAAAAAAGTGCAAAAAAAAATGCACGATCCTGAAAAAAAATCCAAATGCCTTTAAAATACCCGTTAGACCCCATTCTGATTAATGAAAGGGGATTACATTTTAAATGCCTGATTTCCGTTATATTACAGGATATTTAGCAATTGCGAGAAAAACGGTAAAAAAAAATGCACGATCCTAAAAAAAAACCCCAAAAAATACCTAAAATACACGTAAGCGCCATTCTGATAATGATAACGGAATACAGTTAAATGCACTGATTTTCGTTATATTAAAGGAAACAAGCACAATCTCGCCCAAGCGGTGCAAAAAAAATGCACGATCCTGAAAAAACAAGCCAAAAATGCCTAAAATACACGTAGAGCCATTTTGATATGAAAAAACGGATTACAGTTAAATGCGCCTGATTTCCGTTTTACTAAAGGAGTTCGCAATTGCGAAAAAAACAGTGGTGCAAACAAAAATGCACGATCCCTGAAACCCCGCCCACAAAATGCCTAAAATCCACGTTAGAGCTATTCTGAAACGGTTTTACAGTTAAATGCGTTTTTTTGATTTCCGTTTATTAAAGGATTTGCAATGCGTGAAAAAAGGTGAAAAAAAAATGCACGATCCTGAAAAAAGCAAAAATGCCTCTAAAATAACAAGTTTAGAGCCATTCTGATAATGAACGGATTACAGTTAAGTGCGCTGCATTCCGTTATATTAAAGGAATTAGCAATAGCGAGAAAAACGGTGAAAAAAAATGCACGATCCTGAAATACAGCCAAAAATGCTAAAATACACGGAAGCGCCATCTGATAATGAACGGATTACGTTAAATGCACTGATTTTCCGTTATATTAAAGGAAAAAGCAATTGCGAGAAAAAAAGGTGCAAAAAACAAAAGCACGATTCCTGGGAAAAAAAAGAAAAAATGCCTAAAAATACACGTTAGAGCCATTCTGATTAAAGAACAGGATTACAGTTCATTGTGTGATTTTCCGTTATATTAAAGGAGTTAGCAATTGGCGAAAAAAGGTGCAAAAAAAATGCCGATCTGAAAAAAAAACCAAAAATGCTAAAAATACCGTTAGAGCGGTTCTGAAACGGATTAAAGTTAAATGCGCTGATTTCCGTCATATAAAGGATTTGCAATATGCCCCGCCACAAAAAGGTGATAAAGAAAAAAAATGCAAGATCCTGAATTATAAAGCCAAAAATGCCTAAAATACACGTTAGACCCCATTCTGATAATGAAAACGATTACAGTTAATTGCGTGATTTCGTTATATTAAAGAAGTTAGCAATTGCGGGGAAAACAGGTGAAAAAAAAAATGCACGATCAGTTAATACGAAAAAAAATGCCTAAAATACGTTAGAGCCATTCTGATAATGTAAAGGAATTAAAGTTAAATGCGCTGTTTCGCTTATATTAAAGGAAAAAAAAAAGCAATTGCGAAAAAAAAAAGGTGCAAAAAAAAAAATTCACGATCCTAAAAAAAAAAGCCAACTAAAATGCCTTAAAATTACGTTAGAGCCTTTGATAATGAACGGAGTAACAGGTATATGCGCTGATTTCCGTTATATGAAAGGAAAAGGGAATTCCGAGAAAAAAAGGTGCAAAGAAATTGCACCGATCTGAAAATAAGCCAAAAATGCTAAAATACACGTTAGAGTCATTCTGTAATGAAACGGATTACATTAAATGCGTGATTTCCGTTATACTATGGATTTGAAATTGCGAGAAAAAAGGTGCAAAAAAAGGCACGATCCTGAAAAAAACCATAAATGCCAAAAAAATACACGTTAGAGGTATTCTGAAACGGATTACTGTTAAATGCGCTGATTTCGTTTTCTATCAAACGGATTTAGCAATTGACGAGATAAAAGGTGCCCAACAATAAAGACTATCCTGAAAAAAGGCCAAAACTGCCAAAAAATACACGTTAGAGCCATTCTGATAATGAAACGGATTACAGTTAAATTGCGTGTTTTTCCGTTATATTAAGGACTTTAGCAATTGCGAGAGAACGGTTGAAAAAATGCACGATCTGAAAAAAAAAGCCAAAAATACCTAAACAATACACGGAAGCGCCATTCTGTTAATGAAACGGATTACGTTAAATGCATGATTTCCGTTCTATAAGGACAAAGCAATTGCGAGAAAAAAGAGTGCCAAAAAAAAATGCACGATCCTGAAAAAAAGCCAAAAAATGCCTAAAATACACGTTAGAGCCATTCTGATTAATGAAACGGATTACAGTTAGAATGCGCTGATTTCCGTTTAACTAAGGATTATATAGCAAATTGCGAACAAAAAAGGTGCAAAAAAAAGGCACCGATCCTAAAAAAAAAAGCCAAAAATGCCGTAAAATACCCGTTAGAGCTTATTCTGAAACGGAATTACAGTTAAATGCGCTGATTTCCGTTCTTTATTAAAGGATTTAGCAATTGCGAGAAAAAAGGTGCAAAAAAAATGCACGAATCCTGAAAAAAGCAAAAATGCACTAAAATACACGTTAGAGCATTTTCTGATAATGAAAGGATTTACAGTTAAATGCGCTGATTTCCTTATATTAAAGGATTTGCAAATGGCGAGAAAAACGGTTTGAAAAAAAATGTAGGATCTGAAAAAAAAGCCAAAAATGCCTAAAATACACGTACGCGCCATTCTGATAATGAAACGGATTACAGTTAAATGCACTGATTTCCGTTATATAAAGGGAAAAAAGCAATTGCGAGAAAAAAGGTGCAAAAAAAAATGACGTTTCCCGAAAAAAACCCAAAAAATGCCAAAAATTCCCTTTTAGAGCCATTTGAAAATGAAACGGATTACATTTAAATTTTGTGTGTTTTCCGTTATTTTAAAAGGATTAGCAATTGCGAAAAAAAAAGGTTGAAAAAAAAATGCCAATCCTAAAAAAAACCCCAAAAAATCCCCTAAAATTCCAGGGTTTTGGGAGCCGTTTAAAAACGGATTCCGGGTTAAATGCGTTTGTTTCCGTCATATTAAAGGATTTAGAAATTTGCAAAAAAAAAAGGTGTAAAAAAAAAAAGGGCACGACCCGGGAATATAACCCAAAAAATCCCTAAAATTTCCACGTTGGAGCCATTTATAATAAAACGGATTACAGTTAAAGGGCGTTTGGTTTCCCGGGTTTATTAAAAAAATTTAGCAATTGGGGGAAAAAAGGTAAAAAAAAAAAATTGCAGGGATCCTGATAAAACGAAAAAAAATCCCTTAAAATAACTTTTAGGCCATTCTGATAATAAAACCCGGAATTAAAGTTAAATGCGCTGTTTTCCCGGGGTTTATATTAAAAAAAAAAGCAATTGCGAGAAAAAAAAGGTTTTGCAAAAAAAAAAATAAATCACGACCCTAAAAAAAAAACCCAAAAAAAACCCCAAAACCAAAATAACGTTAGACCCATTCTGAAAATGAAACGGATTAAGTTAAATGCGCTGTTTTTCCTTTTATTAAAGGTTTTTTTTAAAAATTGCGAGAAAACCCGGTTTAAAAAAAAAATGCACGATCCTAAAAAAAAGCCAAAAATACCTAAAATCCCGAAAAGGCCATTCTGATAATAAAACCGGATTACAGAAAAATTGCATGTTTTCCCGTTATATTAAAGGAAAAAGAAAATTGGAAAAAAAGAGGGAAAAAAAAAAAAATGCACAACCCAAAAAAAAAACCCAAAAAAATGCCTAAAATACCTTAGGGGCCATTCTGAAAATGAAACGGTTACAGTTAAATGGGGAAAAATTTTCCTTTTTTTACTAAAGGTTTTAGCAATTGCGAAAAAAAAAGGTGCAAAAAAAAAGGCACGATCCGTAAAAAAAAAACCAAAAAAAGCCAAAAATTTCACGTTAGAGCTTTTTCTGAAAGGGTTTACATTTTAAAGGCGCTGATTTCCGTTATTTTAAAAGGGATTTAAAATTGCGAGAAAAAAGGTGAAAAAAAAAGAACGATCCTAAAAAAAAGCCAAAAAACCCAAAAAATACACGTTAGACCCCTTTGAAAATGAAAGGATTACAGTTAAATGGCGTTTTTCTTTATTTTAAAAGGGAATTTAGAAATGCAAAAAAACCCGGTGAAAAAAAATGCACGATCCAAAAAAAAACCCAAAAATGCCAAAAATTTCCACGAAAGGGCCCCCTTTTTGATAATGAAACGGATTACATTTTAAATGAACTAAATTTCCTTTTATTAAAGGAAAAAGCAATTGCGAGAAAAAAGGTGCAAAAAAAATCACGACCCGAAAAAAAACCCCAAAAAATGCCTAAAAAAACACGTTAGACCCAAATTTGATAATAAAAACGGATTCCCGTTAATTGTGGCTGTTTTTCCTTTAAAAATTAAAGGTTTTTAGCAATTGCGGGGAAAAAAGGGGGAAAAAAAAAGAACGACCCAAAAAAAAAACAAAAATGCCTAAAATACCTTAGAGCCGTTCTAAAACGGTTTAAGTTAAATGCGCTGATTTCCCGTCATTTTAAAAGGGTTTTAGCAATTGCAAAAAAAAAGGTGAAAAAAAAAAAATCCCGATCCAAAAATAAGCCAAAAATGCCTAAAATACACGTTAAAAGCCATTGAAAATGAAACGGATTACAGTTAAATGAGTGATTTCCGTTAAAATTTAAAAGGTTTATACCCAATTCCCAGAAAAAAGGGTTTCCCCCAAAAAAAAAAAATTTCCCAAATCCTAAAAAAAAAAACCAAAAAATTGCCTAAAATCCCCGTTAGGCCATTTGATAATGAAAAGGAAATTTCCCATTTAAAATTGCGCTGATTTCCTTTTATTTTAAAGGATTTAGAAATTGCGAAAAAAAAAAGGGGGTTAAAAAAAAGCCGATCCAAAAAAAACCCCAAAAAAATGCCTAAAATACACTTTAAAAACCATTTGTTTAATGAAACGGTTTTACAGTTAAATGCACGGTTTTCCCGCAAATTTTAAGAAATTTGGGAAATTTGCGAAAAAAAAGGTGAAAAAAAAAAATGCAAGATCCTGAAAAACCCAAAAAAAATGCTTTTAAAAATACACGTTAGAGCCTTTTTATAATGAAACTGATTCCATTTAAAATGCGTTGATTTCCTTTAAATTTTTAAAAGGGTTTTTAGCAATTGCGAAAAAAAGGGTAAAAAAAAAAAATTGCACGATCCTGAAAAAAAAAAAAAAAAAAGCCTAAAATACACGTTAGAAGCCGTTGGGGAAACGGATTATAGTTAAATGCGCTGATTTCCTTTATATTAAAGGTTTAGCAATTCCCGGGGAAAAAAAAGGTGTAAAAAAAAATAAAACGACCCAAAAAAAAAAGGCCAAAAAAATGCCTAAAATACACTTTGGGCATACTAAAAACGGTTTACATTTTTAAATGCGCGATTCCGTTATATTAAAGGATTTAGCAATTCCGAGAAAAAAGGTGAAAAAAAAATGACGTTTCCAAAAAAAAACCCCAAAAAATGCAAAAATCCCGGTTGAGCCATTTGTAATAAAAACGGTTTCCCTTTTAAATGAGCTGTTTTCCGTTATATACAAGGTTTATGAAAATTGCGAAAAAAAAAGGTGAAAAAAAAAAAAGTGCACGACCCTTTGAAAAAAACCCAAAAAAAACCCTTTAAAAATACCTTTTTGAGCCATTTGTTTAATAAAAAGATTACTTTAAAATTGCGCTGTTTTCCCGTTTTTAATTAAAGGATTTGGGAAATTGCAAAAAAAAAGGGTCCCCCCAAAAAAGACTAAATAAATTTTAGACCCCATTTTGATAATAAAAACGGATTCCCGTTAAATGCGCTGTTTTTCCGTTTTTTAAAAGGATTTAAAATTGCGAGAAAAAAGGGGCAAAAAAAAAAAATCCCAGGGATCCTAAAAAAACCCCCCAAAAAAATGCCTAAAACACGTTAGAACCTTTCTGATAATAAAAACGGTTTAAACAGTTAAATGCGCTGATTTTAAAATATAAAAAAAGGGATTTTCCAATTGCGAGAAAAAGGTTCAAAAAAAAGCCCCGACCCTAAAAAAAAGCAAAAAATCCCTTAAAAAACACGTTAGGTCTTTCTGATAATAAAAAGGATTCCCGGTTTAAAATGCGCTGTTTTTTCTTTAAACAAAAAAGGATTTAGCAATTGCGAGAAAAAAAAAAAAAAATCAGGATCCTGAAAAAAACGCCAAAAATCCCAAAATACACGTTAAAACCATTTGAAATAAAAAGGATTACAGTTAAATGCGCTGATTTCCTTTATATTAAAGGAAAAAAGTAATTGCGAAAAAAAAAAATGAAAAAGAAAAAATTTGCCCGTTTCCTAAAAAAAAACCCAAAAAATCCCTTTAAAATACACTTTTGACCCTTTTGAAAATGAAACGGATTAAAATTTAAATGCGCTAAATTTCCTTTATTTTTAAAAGGGGAAAAAAACCCCATTGCGGGGAAAAAAGGTGCAAAAAAAAATGCCCCAAACCTGAAAAAAAAACCCCAAAAAACCCTAAAATCCCACTTAGACCCCTTTGATAATGAAACGGAAAAAGGGTTAAATGCGCTGAGTTTCGTTATTAAAAAGGAAAAAGCAATTGCGAGAAAAAAAAAATGCAAAAAAAAAAAAAATGCACGATCCTGAAAAAAAAACCCCCAAAAATCCCCAAAAATTACACGTTAAAAGCTTTTTGTTTAAGGGAAAACGGATTACAGAAAAATGCGTTGATTTGTTATATTTAAAGGAAAAAGCAATTGCGAAAAAAGGGGGGCCCAAAAAAAATCCCCCCGATCCTGAAAAAAACCCAAAAAAAATGTTAAATATACTTTTTAGACCCTATCTGATAATAAAAAGGGGATTCAGTTAAATGCATTTGTTTTCCGTTATTTAAAAGGGAAATTTTAGAAATTTGCGGAGAAAGGGGAAAAAAAAAAAAATACACGCCCCCTGAAAAAAAAAACAAAAATGCCAAAAATTACACTTTTAGAGCCATTCTGAAAAATGAAACGGTTTACAGTTAAATGCTTTGTTTTCCCGTTAAATTAAAGGGATTTAGAAATTGCGAGAAATAAGGTGAAAAAAAAAATGCACGTCCTGAAAAAAAGCCAAAAATGCCAAAAAATACACGTTAGACCCATTTGAAAAACGAAACGGTTTTTCATTTTAAATGCGGATTTCGTTATAAAAAAGGTTTTTCCCAATTGCAAAAAAAAGGAGAAAAAAAAAAATGCACGTCCTGTAAAATAAAAAAAAAAGGGCCTAAAATACACGTTAGAACCCAAATTCGGGAAAGAAAAAAGAATACATTTTAAATGCGCTGATTTCCGTTATATTAAAGGATTTAGCAATTGCGAGAAAAAAGGTGGAAAAAAATGCCTAAAATACACATTAGAGCCATTCTGATAATGAAACGGATTACAGTTAAATGCGCTGATTTCCGTTATATTAAAGGATTTAGCAATTGCGAGAAAAAAAGGTGCAATTAAGAAAAATGCAGATCCTGAAATAACGCCAACAATGCCTAAAATACCGTTAAGAGCCCATTCTGATAATGAAAAACAGATTACAGTTAATGCGCTGATTTTCCGTTATATTAAAGGAAAAAGCCATTGCGAGGAAAAAGGTGCCAAAAAACAATGAACGATCCTGAAAAAAAAGCAAAAAATGTCTAAATACACTTAGAGCCACTTCTGATTATGACACGGGATTACAGTTAAATGCGCTGATTTCCGTTATATGTAAAGGATTTAATAATTGCGAGAGAAAAAGGTGCTTAAAAAAAAGCAAATATACGTTCCTGTAAAAAACAAAAATGCTAAAAAATACACACGTTAGAGCCATTCTGATAATGACAACGGATTATAGTTAAATGCGCTCTGAGTATCCGTTATATTAAAGGATTTAGCAATTGCGAAAAAAAAAGGTGCAAACAAAAACATGCAGATCTGAAAAAAAACCCCAAAAATGCCTAAAATAACGTTAGAGCCATTCTATATGGAAACGGATTACAGTTAAATGGCACTGATTTCCGTTTCAAGTAAAGGATTTTACAAAATTAGCGGAGAAAAATAGTGCAAAAAAAAAAATTGCACGATTCTGAAAATACGCCAAAAAAAAAAATGCCTAAAATACAGTTAGGCCATTCTGATAATGAAAGGATATTACAGTTAATGCGCTGATTTTCCGTTATATTAAAGGAAAAAGCAATTGCGAAAAAAAGGTGAAAGAAAATGCACGATCCTGAAAACAAGAGCCAAAAATGCCTACAATACACGTTCATGCCATTTGATAATGAAACGGATTAAAGTTAAATGTGCTGATTTCCGTTAATATTAAAGGATTTAGCATAGCGAGAAAAAAATGTGCATAAAAAAAAATTGCACGATGCTGAAAAAAAAAACTACAAGAAGTATGAGCCGAGTGAAAAATAACGTCCTAGGCTGTAAGATTCCATTAGATAATGATCAGTCACGTAACGAACCAGCACCTAGCCCTCTTCTCCTTGGACAACGCTCCGTTAGGACATGCCATTCTATTCACGTAGTCCATAACATAAAGGGAATTTAGCAATTGCGAGAAAAAAGGTGCAACACAAAAAAAATGCACGATCCTAAAAAAAAGCCAAAATGCTAAAAATACCACGTTAGAGCCATTCTGATAATAAGGGCTTACAGTTAAATGCGCTGAATTTCCGATTATTTAAAGGAAAAAAAAAAAGCAATTAAGAGAAAAAAAGGTGCCAAAAAAAAAAAAATGCACGATCCTGAAAACGCCACCACTGCCCAAAAAAATACATTGTTAGAGCCATTTGATATTGAAACGGATTATCAGTAAATGCGCTGGGGGAATTTCCGTTATATTAACGGAAAAGCAATTGCGAGAAAAAGGATTGTGAAAAAAAATACACGATCCTGAAAAAAAAAAAAAAATGCCTAAAATACAGTTAGAGCCTTCTGATAATGAAACGGATTACGTTATGCGCTGATCTCCGTTATATTAAAAGATTTTAGCAATTATGAGAAAAAAAGGTGCAAAAAAAGAGCAAATTGCACGATCCTGAAAAAAAGCCAAA
>NW_028234412.1:34677395-34690999 GCF_977035675.1 Penaeus japonicus
AATGCGTTTGATTCCTTCCGTTAATTAAAGGGTTTTAGCAAATTGGTGGAAAAAAAATGCAAAAAAAAAAAATTGAAACGATCCTGAAAAAAAACCCAAAAATCCTAAAATACACGTATACAGCCCTTCTGTTAATGAAAAGGATTACAGTTAAATGCGCTGGGTTTTTCCCTTATATTTAAAGGGTTTAGGAATTGCGAAAAAAGGTGCAAAAAAAAATGCACGATCCTGAAAAAAGCCAAAAATTCCCAAAATACACGTAAGAGCCATTCTGATAATGAAACGGATTACAGTTTAAAAGCGCTGATTTCTGTTTTTATTAAAGGAAAAAGCAATTGCGAGAAAAGGTGCATAAAAAAAAAGCACGATCTGAAAAAAAGCCAAAATTTCCAAAATACACGTTAGAGCCCCTCGGGTAAAGAAACCCGGGTACAGTTAAATGACTGATTTCCGGTTTTATTAAAGGATTTACAATTGCGAAAAAAAGGTGCAAAAAAAAAAGCACGATCCTGGAAAAAGCCAAAAATGCCTAAAAAACCCCGTTAGAGCCATTCTGATAATGAAACGGGTTACAGTTTTTTTGCGGGTTTATTTCCGTTATATTAAAGGAAAAGCAAATTGGGGAGAAAAAAGGTGCAAAAAAAAAAATGCACGATCCTTCATAAAAGCCAAAAATGGGCCCAAAATACCGTTAGAGCCATTCTGATAATGAAACGGATTACAGTAAAAGCGCTGATTTTCGTTTTAAAAAAAAGGATTTAGCAATTGCGAGAAAAAAAGGGGCAAAAAAAAATGCCACGATCCTGAAAAAACCCAAAAATCCTAAAATAACACGTTTGAGCCATTCTGAAATGAAACGGGTTAAAAGTTTTAAAAGCGCTGATTTTTTGTTATATTAAAGGATTTTCAATACGGAAAAAAGGGCAAAAAAAAATGCACGATCCTTAAAAAAAGCAAAAGCCTAAAATACCGTTAGAGCCATCTGATAAAGAAACGGGTTACAGTTAAATGCGCTGATTTCCGTAATTAAAGGATTTAGCAATTGCAGAAAAAAAGGGGCATAAAAAAAAATTGCCGAACCTGAAAAAACGCCCAAATGCCTAAAATACACTTAAAGCCATTCTGATAATGAAACTATTACCGTTTAAATGCGCTGGGTTTTCCGTTATATTAAAGGATTTAAACATTTCGAGAAAAAAGGTGCAAAAAAAAATGCACGACCTGAAAAAAAGCCCAAAAAAAGCCCAAAATACACGTTAGAGGCCATTCTGAAATGAAACAGATTACAGTTAATGCCGAAAATTCCCGTTTAAAATTAAAAGGGTTTACAATTGCGAAAAAAAGTGAAAAAAATGCCATTCCTTAAAAAAGACCAAAAAAGGGGCCCAAAAAACCCCGTTAAGCCATCTGAAAATAAAAAGGTTACAGTTAAAAAAGCCTGATTTCCGTTATATTAAAGGATTAACCAATTGCGAGAAAAAAATGCAAAAAAAAATTGAGTGATCCCGAAAAAAGCCAAAAAAGCCTAAAATACACGTTAGAAACCATTCTGATAAACCCCGATAAAAGTTAAATGCCTGATTTCCGTTATTTAAAGGATTTAGCAATTGCAGAAACAAGGTGCAAAAAAAAAAGCACGTCAGAAAAAAAACCAAAAAAAAAAACACTAAGAAACCCCTTAGAGCCATTCTATAACGAAACGGATTACAATTTTAAAAGCGCTGATTCTGTTATATTTAAGGGGTTTAGCAATTGCAGAAAAAATGGGGCAAAAAAAAAGCAGATCCCCGAAAAAAGCCAAAAATGCCTAAAAACACGTTAGACCATTCTGATATGAAAGGATTTACAGTTAAATTCGCTGATTTTCCCTTATATTAAAGAAAAAGCAATGGGGAGGAAAAAGATGAAACAAAAAAAATTCACATCCTTAAAAAAAGCCCAAAAAAAAAAACCTAAAAAAAAACTTAAGCCTTCTGATAATGAAACGATTAAGTTAAATGCGCTGATTTTTCCCTTATAAAAAAGGATTTAGCAATTACGAAAAAAAGGTGAAAAAAAATGCACGATCGAAAAAACGCCAAAAATGCCTAAAATACCGTTTGGGGCCATTCTGATATGAAACGGATATTTTAGCAATTGCGAGAAAAAATTGCAAAAAACAAAAATGCACGATCCTGAAAAAACGCCAAAAATGCCTAAAATACACGTTATAGCAATTCTGATAATGAAACGGATTACAGTTAAATGCACTGATTTCCGTTATATTAAAGGATTTAGCAATTGCGAGAAAGAAGGTGCAAAAAAAAAAAATTGCACGATCTTGAAAAAACGCCAAAAATGCCTAAAATACACGTTAGAGCCATTCTGATAATGAAACGGATTACAGTTAAATGCGCTGATTTCCGTTATATTAAAGGAAAAAGTAATTGCGAGAAAAAATGTGCAAATAAAGAAAATGCACGATCCTGAAAAAAAGCCATAAATGCCTAAAATACACGTTAGAGCCATTCTGATAATGAAACGGATTACAGTTAAATGTGTTCATTTCCGTTATATTAAAGGATTTAGAAATTGTGAGAAAAAAGGTGCAAAAAAAAAATGCACGATCCTGAAAAAACGCCAAAAATGCTTAAAATATACGTTAGAGCCATTCTGATAATGAAACGGATTACAGTTAAATGCGCTGATTTCCGTTATATTAAAGGATTTAGCAATTGCGAGAAAAAACGTGCAAAAAAAATGCACGATCCTGAAAAAAATCCAAAAATGCCTAAAATACATTTTAGAGCCATTTTGATAATGAAACGGATTACAGTTAAATGCGCTGATTTCCGTTATATTAAAGGATTTAGCAATTGCGAGAAAAAAGGTGCAAAAAAAAAAGGCACGATCCTGAAAAAACGCCAAAAATGTCTGAAATACAAGTTAGAGCCATTTTGATAATGAAACGGATTACAGTTAAATGCGCTGATTTCCGTTATACTAAAGGATTTTGCAATTGCGAGAAAAAAGGTGCAAAAAAAAAAAAAAAAAACGATCCTGAAAAAACGCCAAAAATGCCTAAAATACACGTTAGAGCCATTCTGATAATGAAACGGATTACAGTTAAATGCGCTGATTTCCGTTATATTAAAGGAAAAAGCAATTGCGAGAGAAAAGGTGCAAAAAAAAAAAAATGCACGATCCTGAAAAAAAGTCAAAAATGCCTAAAATACACGTTAGAGCCATTCTGATAATGAAACGGATTACAGTTAAATGCGCTTATTTCCGTTATATTAAAGGATTTAGAAATTACGAAAAAAAAGGTGCAAAAAAAAATGCACGATCCTGAAAAAAAGCCAAAAATGCCTACAATACACGTTAGAGCCATTCTGATAATAAAACGGATTACAGTTAAATGCGCTGATTTCCGTTATATTAAAGGATTAAGCAATTGCGAGAAAAAAAATGCAAAAAAAAAAATTGAGTGATCCTGAAAAAAAGCCAAAAATGCCTAAAATACACGTTAGAGCCATAAAAAAAAATGCACGATCCTGAAAAAACGCCAAAAATGCCTAAAATACACGTTAGAGCCATTCTGATGATTAAACGGATTACAGTTAAATGCGCTGATTTCCGTTATATTATAGGAAAAAGCAATTGCGAGAAAAAAGGTGCAAAAAAAAAAAATGCATGATCCTGAAAAAAAACAAAAATGCCTAAAATACACGTTAGAGCCATTCTGATAATGAAACGGATTACAGTTAAATGCGCTGATTTCCGTTATATTAAAGGATTTAGCAATTGCGAGAAAAAAGGTGCAAAAAAAATGCACGATCCTGAAAAAAAGCCAAAAATGCCTAAAATACACGTTAGAGCCATTCTGATAATGAAACGGATTACAGTTAAATGTGCTGATTTCCGTTATATTAAAGGAAAAAGCAATTGCGAGAAAAAAAGGTGCAAAAAAAAAAAATGCACGATCCTGAAAAAAAACCAAAGATGCCTAAAATACACGTTAGAGCCATTCTGATAATGAAACGGATTACAGTTAAATGCGCTGATTTCCTTTATATTAAAGGATTTAGCAATTACGAGAAAAAAGGTGCAAAAAAAAATGTACGATCCTGAAAAAACGCACAAAATGCCTAAAATACACGTTAGGGCCATTCTGATAATGAAACGGATTACAGATAAATGCGCTGATTTCCGTTATATTAAAGGATTTAGCAATTGCGAGAAAAAAGGTGCAAAAAAAATAAAATGCACGATCCTGAAAAAACGCCAAAAATACCTAAAATACACGTTAGAGCCATTCTGATAATGAAACGGATTACAGTTAAATGCGCTGATTTCCGTTATATTAAAGGAAAAAGCAATTGCGAGAAAAAAGGTGCAAAAAAAAAAAAATGCACGATCCTGAAAAAACGCCAAAAATGCCTAAAATACACGTTAGAGCCATTCTGATAATGAAACGGATTACAGTTAAATGCGCTGATTTCCGTTATATAAAAGGATTTAGGAATTGCGAGAAAAAAGGTGCAAAAAAAAAAATGCACGATCCTGAAAAAAACCAAAAATGCCTAAAATACACGTTAGAGCCATTCTGATAATGAAACGGATTACAGTTAAATGCGCTGATTTCCGTTATATTAAAGGATTTACCAATTGCAAGAAAAAAGGTGCAAAAAAAAAAAATGCACGATCCTGAAAAAAGCCAAAAATGCCTAAAATACACGTTAGAGCCATTCTGATAATCAAACGGATTATAGTTAAATGCGCTGATTTCCGTTATATTAAAGGATTTAGCAATTGCGAGAAAAAAGGTGCAAAAAAAAATGCACGATCCTGAAAAAAGCCAAAAATGCCTAAAATACACGTTAGAGCCATTCTGATAATGAAACGGATTACAGTTAAATGCGCTGATTTCCGTTATATTAAAGGATTTACCAATTGCAAGAAAAAAGGTGCAAAAAAAAAAATGCACGATCCTGAAAAAAGCCAAAAATGCCTAAAATACACGTTAGAGACATTCTGATAATCAAACGGATTACAGTTAAATCCGCTGATTTCCGTTATATTAAAGGATTTAGCAATTACCAGAAAAAAGGTGCAAAAAAAATGCACAATCCTGAAAAAAACCCAAAAATGCCTAAAATACACGTTAGAGCCATTATGATAATGAAACAGATTACAGTTAAATGCGCTGAATTCCGTTATATTAAAGGATTTAGCAATTGCGAGAAGAAAGGTGGAAAAAAAATGCACAATCCTGAAAAAAACCAAAAATGCCTAAAACACACGTTAGAGCCATTCTGATAATTAAAAAGATTACAGATAAATGCGCTGATTTCCGTTATATTAAAGGATTTAACAATTGCGAGAAAAAAGGTGCAAAAAAAAAAAATGCACGATCCTGAAAAAAAACTAAAAATGCCAAAAATACACGTTAGAGCCATTCTGATAATGAAACGGATTACAGTTAAATGCGCTGATTTCCGTTATATTAAAGGAAAAAGCAATTGCGAGAAAAAAGGTGCAAAAAAAAAAATGCACGATCCTGATAAAACGCCAAAAATGCCTAAAATACACGTTAGAGCCATTCTGATAATGAAACGGATTACAGTTAAATGCGCTGATTTTCGTTATATTAAAGGATTTAGCAATTGCGAGAAAAAAGGTGCAAAAAAAAAAAATGCACGATCCTGAAAAAACGCCAAAAATGCCTAAAATACACGTTAGAGCCATTATGATAATGACACGGATTACAGTTAAATACGCTGATTTCCGTTATATTAAAGGATTTAGGAATTGCGAGAAAAAAGGTGCAAAAAAAAAATGAACGATTCTAAAAAAAAGCCAAAAATACCTAAAATACACGTTAGAGCCATTCTGATAATGAAACGGATTACAGTTAAATGCGCTGATTTCTGTTATATTAAAGGATTTACCAATTGCGAGAAAAAAGGTGCCAAAAAAAAAATTGAACGATCCTGATAAAACGCCAAAAAAGCCTAAAATACACGTTAGAGCCATACTGATAATGAAACGGATTAGAGTTAAATGCGCTGATTTCCGTTATATTAAAGGATTTAGCAATTGCGAGAAAAAAGGTGCAAAAAAAATGCACGATCCTTAAAAAAAACAAAAAATGCCTAAAATACACGTTAGAGCCATTTTGATAATGAAACGGATTACAGTTAAATACGCTGATTTCCCCTTATATTAAAGGGTTTGCCAATTGCCAGGAAAAACGTGGAAAAAAACTGCACCATCCTGAAAAAAAGCCAAAAATGCCTAAAAATACACGTTAAGCCCTTCTGAAATGAAAAAGGGTTACAGTTAATATGCGCTGATTTTTCCGTTATATTAAAGGATTTTGCAAAATTTTGAAAAAAAAAAGGTGTAAAAAAAAAATGCGCGATCCCCAAAAAACGCCAAAAAAAACCTTAAAAAAACACGTAGAGCCATACGATAATTTAAAAAGGATCAGTTTAAAAGCGCTGATTTCCGTTATATTTAAAAAAAATTTTGCAATTGCGGGAAAAAAAGGGGCAAAAAAAAAATGCACGATCCTGAAAAAAAGCAAAAAAATACAAAATACACGTTAGAGCAATTCTGATAATGGGAAAAGGATTACAGTTAAATCCCCTGAATTTTTCCCTTATTTTTAAAGATTTAGCAACTGCGAGGAAAAAGGGGGGAAAAAATGCCCCGATTCCGAAAAAAAGCCAAAAAAGGCCTAAAATACACGTTTGAGCCATTCTGATAACGAAACCCGGAAATTTCAGTTAAAATCGCTGATTTCCGTTATATTAAAGGGTTTAGCAATTGCCCAGAAAAGAGGTGCAAAAAAAGATGAAACGGGGGGGGGGGGGGGGGGGGGGCCCGGAAAAAAAACGCCAAAAATGCCTAAAATAAACGTTAGAGCCATTCTGATAATGACACAGATTACAGTTAAATGCGCTGATTTCCGTTATATTAAAGGATTTAGCAATTCCGAGAAAAAAGTGCAAAAAAAATTGCACGATCCTTAAAAAAAGCAAAAAATGCCTAAAATACACGTTAGAGCCATTCTGATAATGAAACGGATTACAGTTATATACGCTGATTTCCGTTATATTAAAGGATTTAGCAATTGCGAGGAAAAAGGTGGAAAATAAATGCACGATCCTGGAAAAAAAGCCAAAAATGCCTAAAATACACGTTAGAGCCATTCTGATAATGAAACAGATTACAGTTAATTGCGCTGATTTCCGTTATATTAAAGGATTTAGCAATTGCGAGAAAAAAAGGTGCAAAAAAAATGCACGATCCTGAAAAAACGCCAAAAATGCCTAAAATACACTTAAAAGGCCCTTCTGATAATTTAAACGGTTTCAGTTAAATGGCTCGATTTCCCGTTATATTAAAGGATTTAGCAATTGCGAGAAAAAAGGTGCAAAAAAAAAATCCGCGATCCTGAAAAAACGCCAAAAAAAACTAAAATACACGTTAGAGCCATTCTGATAATTAAACGGATTACAGTTAAATGCGCTGATTTCCGTTATATTAAAGGATTTAGCAATTGCGAGAAATAAGGTGCAAAAAAAAATACACGATCCTGAAAAAAAGCAAAAAATGCCTAAAATACACGTTAGAGCCATTCTGATAGAGCAACGGATTACAGTTAAATACGCTGATTTCAGTTATATTAAAGGATTTAGCAATTGCGAGAAAAAAGGTGGAAATAAAATGCACGATCCTGAAAAAAAGCCAAAAATGCCTAAAATAAAACGTTTTGAGGGCCCTTCTGAAAAATGAACGGATTACAGTTAAATCGCCCGATTTCCGTTATAATTTAAAAGGGTTTAGCAATTGCGAGAAAAAAGGTGCAAAAAAAAATGCACGATATGAAAAAACGCCAAAAAGCCTAAAATACACGTTTGAGCTATTTTTGAAAAAGAAAAGTATTACAGTAAATGCGCTGATTTCCGTTTTTTTTAAAGGATTTAGAAATTTCGAGAAAAAAATTACAAAAAACAAAAATGCACGATCCTGAAAAAACGCCAAAAATGCCTAAAATACCGTTTGAGGGCCCTTCTGATAATGAAACGGATTACAGTTAAATGCGCTGATTTCCGTTATATTAAAGGATTTAGCAATTGCGAGAAAAGAGGTGCAAAAAAAAATGAACGATCCTGAAAAAACGCCAAAAATGCCTAAAATAAACGTTAGAGCCATTCTGATAATGACACAGATTACAGTTAAATGCGCTGATTTCCGTTATATTAAAGGATTTAGCAATTCCGAGAAAAAGGTAAAAAAAAAATGAAGATCCTGGAAAAAAGCCAAAAATGGCCTAAATACACGTTAGAGCCATTTTTGAAAATGAAACGGATTTTCTGTTAAATGCGCTGATTTCCGTTTTATTAAAGTGAATTTACATTGCGAGAAAAAAGGTGCATAAAAAAATGACGATCCTGAAAAAAAACAAAAAAAGCCTAAAATACACGTTAAATCATTATGATAATGAAACGGATTACAGTTAAATGCGCTGATTTCCGTTATATTAAAGGATTTAGCAATTGCGAGAAAAAAGGTGCAAAAAAGAAAAATGCACGATCCTGAAAAAACGCCAAAAATGCCTAAAATACACGTTAGTGCCATTCTGATAATGAAACGGACTACAGTTAAATGCGCTAATTTCCGTTATATTAAAGGATTTAGCAATTGCGAGAAAAAAGGTGCAAAAAAAATGCACGATCCTGAAAAAACGCCAAAAGTGCCTAAAATACACGTTAGAGCCATTCTGATAATAAAACGAATTACAGTTAAATGCGCTGATTTCCGTTATATTAAAGGATGTAGCAATTGCGAGAAAAAAGGTGCAAAAAAAAAAATGCACGATCCTGAAAAAACACCAAAAATGCCTAAAATACAAGTAAGAGCCATTCTGATAATGAAACGGATTACAGTTAAATGCGCTGATTTCCGTTATATTAAAGGATTTAGCAATTGCGAGAAAAAACGTGCAAAAGAAAATGCACGATCCTGAAAAAAAGACATAAATGCCTAAAATACACGTTAGAGCCATTCTGATAATGAAATGGATTACTGTTAAATGCGCTGATTTCCGTTATATTAAAGGATTTAGCAATTGCGAGAAAAAAGGTGCAAAAAAAATGCACGATCCTGAAAAAAAAAAGCCAAAAAAACCCGTTAGATCATTCTGATAATGAAACGGATTACAGTTAAATGCGCGATTTCCGTTATATTAAAAAGGGTTTCAATTGCCCCAAAAAAAAGGGGCAAAAAAAAAATGCACAATCCGAAAAAAAAGCCCAAAAATCCTAAAAAAAACGTTAGAGCCATTAGTAAAGAAACAGATTTCAGTTAAATCGCGAATTCCCTTATATTAAAGGGGTTAGCAATTTCGGGGAAGAAAGGGGCAAAAAAAAAATGCCGAGCCCAAAAAAAGCAAAAAATCCCTAAAATACACGTTAGAGCTACTATGATAATGAAACGGATTACAGTTAAATGCGCTGATTTCCGTTATATTAAAGGAAAAAGCAATTGCGAGAAAAAAGGGGCAAAAAAAAATGCACGATCCTGAAAAAGCTAAAAATTCCTAAAATACATGGTAGAAGCCTTTTTGATAATCAAAGGATTACAGTTAAATGCGCTGATTTCCGTTTATTAAAGGATTTTGCAATTGCGAGAAAAAAGGTGCAAAAAAAAAGCACGAACTTAAAAAAAAAAATCCCAAAATGCCTTTAAAAAACACGCTTAGAGCCTTCTGATAATGAAACGGATTTTCAGTTAAAATGCACCCGATTTCCGTTATATTAAAGGATTTAAACATTGTGAGAAAAAAGGTGCAAAAAAAAGCACGATCCTGGAAAAAAAGCCAAAATGCCTTAAAATACACTTAGAGCCATTTGATAATGAAACGGATTCGTTTAAAATGCGCTTTAATTCAGTTTATATTAGAGGAAAAACCAATTCCGAGAAAAAAAGGTGCAAAAAAAAAATGCCCCGAATCTGGGAAAAAAAAACCCAAAAAAGCCCAAAAAAACACGTAAAAGGGCCCTTCTGAAAAATGAACGGATTACAGTTAATTGCCCTTATTCCGTTATATTAAAAAGGGTTAGGAATTGCGAGAAAAAAGTGCAAAAAAAAAACACATCCTGAAAACGCCAAAAATGCCTATAATACACGTTAGCGCCATTCTGATAATGACCCGGGTACAGTTAAATGCGGCTGATTTCCCTTATATTAAAAGGGTTTAGCAATGTGAGAAAAAAGGTGCATAAAAAAAATTGCAGATCCCCGAAAAAGCCAAAAAATTTCCCAAAATACACATTAGAGCCATTCTGATAATGAACGGATTACTGTTAAAAAAACGCTGAATTCCTTTTTAAAGGAAAAAGTAATTCCGAGAAAAAAAGGTGCAAAAAAAAAATGGCCCCCACCTGAAAAAAAACCAAAAATGCCCAAAAAAAAACACGTTAGAGCCATTTGATAATGAAACGATTACAGTTAATTGCACTTTATTTCCGTTATATTAAAGGATTTAGCAATTGCGAGAAAAAAGGTGCAAAAAAAAATGCACCCCTCCTGAAAAAACGCCCAAAAAAGCCTAAATACACGTTAGAGCCATTCTGATAACGGAAACGATTACGTTAAATGCCTGATTTCCCCTTATATTAAAGGATTTAGCCATTGCGAGAAAAAAGGTGCAAAAAAAATGCCGATCCTGCGAAAAAAGCTAAAAAAATGCTAAAATACGCGTTAGAGCCATTATCAAAATGAAACGGATTACAGTTAAATGCGCTGATTTCCGTTATATTAAAGGATTTAGCAATTGCGAGAAAAAAGGTGCAAAAAAAATGCACGATCCTGAAAAAAGCCAAAAATGCCTAAAATACACGTTAGAACCATTCTGATAATGAAAAGGATTACAGTTAAATGCGCTGATTTCCGTTATATTAAAGGATTTAGCAATTGCGAGAAAAAAGGTGAAAAAAAATGCACGATCCTAAAAAAAAAAAGACAAAATATCAAAAAAAAACGTTAGAGCCATTCTGATAATGAAACGGTTACAGTTAAATGCGTATTTCCCTTAATTAAAAGGAAAAAGAATTGGGAAAAAAGGGGCAAAAAAAAAAGCACGATCCTGAAAAAAACCCCAAAATCCTAAAATAAACGTTAGGCCATTCTGATAATGAAACGGATTACAGTTAATGCGCTGTTTCCCTTATATTAAAGGATTTAGCAATTGGGGAAAAAAGGTGCAAAAAAAAGCACGATTAAAAAAAGCCAAAAATGCCTAAAACACACGTTAGAGCATTCTGAAATGAAACGATTACAGTTAAATGGCCCCGGGGGCAATTGCGAGAAAAAAAATTGCAAAAAACAAAAATGCCATCCTGAAAAAACGCCAAAAAGCCTAAAAACAAGTTATAGCCTTTTGATAATGAAAAAGGATTACAATTAAATGCACTGATTTTCCCTTATATTAAAGGATTTGCAATTGCGGAAAGAAGGTGCAAAAAAAAAAAAATTTCACGATCTTGAAAAAACGCCCAAAAAAGCCTAAAAAAAAACGTTTGAGCCATTCTGATAAAGAAACGGATTACAGTTTTAAAAGCGCTGATTTCCGTTTTTTTAAAGGAAAAAATAATTGTGAGAAAAAATGTGCAAAAAGAAATGACGTCCTGAAAAAAAATCATAAAAGCCTTTAAAATACACGTTAGAAACCCTTTGATAATGAAACAGATTTTAAATTAATGTGTCATTTCCGTTATATTAAAAGGGTTTAGAAAAGTGGAAAAAAAAGGGAAAAAAAAATGCCATCTGAAAAAACGCCCAAAAAGCTTAAATTACTTAGAGCCATTCAGATAATGAAACGGATTTCGTTAAAGCATGATTTCCGTTTATTAAAGGATTTAGCAATTTCGAAAAAAACGTGCCCCAAAAAAAAAACACGATCCCGAAAAAAGCCAAAAAAAATCTAAAATAACGTTAGAGCCATTCTGATAAGAAACGATTACAGTTAAAAACGCTTTTTTCCGTTTTAAAATTAAAGGAAAAAAAAATTAAGAAAAAAAAGGTGCAAAAAAAAAAATGCCCAAAAACACTTTAGAGCCATTTTTTAATAAACGGATTTCAGTTAAAGCGCGATTTCCCTTATATTAAAGGATTTGCAATTTCGAGAAAAAAGGTGCAAAAAAAAAAAAATGTACGATCCTGAAAAAAGCCAAAAATGCCAAATTTCACTTAAACCCTTTTGGGTAATGAAACGGATTACAGTTAAATACGTGATTTCTGTTATATTAAAGAATTAAGCAATTGGGAAAAAAAAGGTGCAAAAAAAAAAGCACGATCCTGAAAAAACGCCAAAAAAAACCCAAAATACCGTTAGAGCCCTTTTGATAAAGAAACGGATTACAGTTAAATGCGCTGATTTCCCTTATATTAAAAGGGTTTAGCAATTTTGAGAAAAAAGGGGCAAAAAAAAAATGCCGATCCTGAAAAAAGCCAAAAAAGCCCAAAAACAGTTAGAGCCCTTTGATTGAAAAGGGTTCAGTTAAATCATGATTTCCCTTATATTAAGGATTTAGCAATTGCGAGAAAAAGGGGCCAAAAAAAAAAAAAGAACGTCCCCGATAAAACGCCAAAAATGCCCAAAATACACGTTAGAGCCTTCTGATAATGAAAAAGGATTACAGTTAAATGCGTGATTTCCCTTTATTAAAGGAAAAAAAATAAATTGAGAAAAAAAAGGGGCAAAAAAAAAAAAAAGACGATCCCAAAAAAAAAAACAAAAATGCTTAGAATACACGTTTGAGCCATTCTGATAATGAAACGGATTACAGTTAAATGCACTGTTTTCCCTTATATTTAAAAGGGTTTACAATTGCGGAAAGAAGGTGCAAAAAAAAAAAAATTTCACGTCCCGAAAAAAAAAGCCAAAAAAAAGCCAAAATACACGTTAGAGCCTCGATAATGAAACGGATTACAGTTAAAAAGCGTGATTTCCGTTTTATTAAAGGAAAAAATAAATTTCGAGAAAAAATGGGCAAATAAAGAAATGCACGCCTAAAAAAAAACCCTAAATGCCCAAAAAAACCCTTAGAGCCATTCTGATAATGAAAAAGGATTCAGTTAAATTGGGGTTTATTTCCGTTTTATTTAAAAGGTTTAGAAATTTTGAGAAAAAAAGGGCAAAAAAAAAAAAGCAGTCCCGAAAAAAAAAGCCAAAAATGCTTAAAAAAAAAGATTGAGCCATTTTGGGTAATGAAAACGGATTACGTTAAAGCGCTGATTTCCGTTAATTAAAGGTTTAGCAATTTTCGAGAAAAAAAGGCAAAAAAAAAGCACGACCTGAAAAAACGCCAAAAAAGCCTAAATTACCGTTAGAGCCATTTGATAAAGAAACGGATTACAGTTAAATGCGCTGATTTCCGTTTTACTAAAGGATTTAGCAATTGCGAGAAAAAAGGTGCAAAAAAAATGCACGATCCTGAAAAAAACTCAAAAAGCCCAAAATACGTTAGAGCCATTGTATAAAAACGGATTCCAGTTAAATGCGCTGATTTCCGTTATATTAAAGGATTTAGCAATTGCGAGAAAAAAGGTGC
>NW_028234412.1:34738393-34748393 GCF_977035675.1 Penaeus japonicus
TTTGTACATATATACGTGCGTAATAGATATGTATATAAATAAATGAATATATATATATATATATATATAAATATATATATATACATATTTATGTATATATATGTATATATATGTATATATATGTATATGTATATATATATACATATACATATATATATATATATATATATATATATATATATACATACATATATATATACATATATAATATACACATATATATATATATATATATATACATATATATACATATATATATATATATATATATATATATACATATATATACATATATAAATATATACATATATATACATATATATACATATATATATATACATATATAGATACATATATATATATATATATATATATATATATATATATATACATATATACATAAAAACACACATATATATATCTTTTAGCGAGAGCACCTCACCGCAGGTCGCTGTTGATAAGAACGGCCTGTCCCTTAAAACAGATTGTTCTGTCCTTGATGTCTAATACAATGACAAATTCCACAGGTCCCTTTGAACCGAGATTAAACTACGCATAGTCACAGAGCTTCAGTTGAAGATGCATCCTAGCCCTGCCTTGGCTATAGTTTGCAAAAATCAATATTATTCTAATACTGCTACAGGAGCATATACACGTGAGCAAATTTTATAAAAGTTGCATGTCTATAAATCTACACTGCCAGGATATGTATATGTTGTAAGAACACAAGTATCACAAGTGCACCATATGAATGATCGTCTAAATATTATCATATATAATGTATTATCAGTTTCCTTTCATCATGACGCTATCTTTTCATATTTTTCGCCGAGCTGAAGGCTCAGAACTGACACTGCCACTGCCGCGAGTGGATCTGAGGGACATTTCCATTATCCACACATTCACACGTTTACAGAGAGAAAATGTACGGCACTCAGCAAGTCAGGTCCTGCTTTCCAGCGACTGGCATATGTGTCCTTCGTGACAGGTGAAAGTAAGAAATCTCTTTCGTTCTCATGATTAAACCCTAAGCCAGACCTCGGCAAAATAATTAATCGACAAATCAGTTATTTGGTATTCTGTATTGTTTAAATGACGAGGTAAATAAGAGAAATGGAAAGCAAACGTTTTCAAAATGTAAATAATTCTTTTATGTTTTGTTTTATGCTTTTTCACATTCAAAAACATTCACAACTAATCAGAAAATATGTGTTTGAGTGAGTAAACACACACACAAACACAGACACAATACATATACATACATACATACATACATATATATATATATATATATATATATATATACATATATATATGCATATATATATATATACATATTTATATAAATATATATATGTATGTACATATATACATAAATATATATATGAATATATACATACATATATATCTATATTCATCTACCTATATACATATATATGTATATATATATATATATATATATATATATAATATATATATATATGTATATATACATATAGAGATTTATGCAAAATATATTATGTACACACACACACACACAACACACACACATATATATTATATAGTATATATATATATATATACATATATATATGCATATATATGTATATATACACACATATATCTTTATATGTACCTATAAACATATATGTATTTATGCATGTAAACATATATAAATATTCGGTGTATTTACATATATTACTAAAGATATACATATACATATATGTATGTATAAATTAATATATATATACATTACATTATATTATATATATATATATATATATATATATATATATATATATATATATATATATATTACATATACATACATACATCATATTATATATATAAATATATATATATATACATATATATGCATATACATATGTGTGTATATGCATATATATGTGTTTATATGATTATATATATATATATATATTTATATATATATATATATTATATATATAATATATATATATTTATATATATATAATATAAATATATATATAATGAATATATTAATAAATAAATAGATATATATATATATATACACATATATATATATATATATTTATATGAATATATTTATATATATATAATATAAATATATATATAATGAATATATTAATAAATAAATAGATATATATATATATATGAATATATGTATACATATGTATATATATATATATATATATATATATATATATATATATATATATATACATATACACATGTGTGTGTGTGTGAAGGAGGATCTGAACGCAAAGGGGTTGAAGGAGGAAAATGCAAGAGACAGAGCACTATGGAAAAAGAAAATCCGTACCGGCGACCCCACGTGAGTGGGATTGAAGACAAAAGAAGAAATATGTATATATATGTATATATATACATATACATATATATACATATTTCTTTCTTCTTTTGAAGAAATAAGAGAAAGAAATATGTATATATATGTATATATACATATACATATATATATACATATTTCTTCTGGACAAAAGAAGAAAGAAATATGTATATATATGTATATATACATATACATATATATATACATATTTCTTTCTTCTTTTGTCTTCAATCCCACTCACGTGGGGTCGCCGGTACGGATTTTCTGTCTCCATAGTGCTCTGTCTCTTGCATTTTCCTCCTTCAACCCCTTTGCGTTCAGATCCTCCTTCCCACAGTCCTTCCATCTCCTCTTCGGTCTTCCCTCCTCTGCCCAACCACCTCCCTCACTCTGTTTCCTACGTAGCTCTCTTCTCTCCACACAACGTGCCCCAACCACCTCAACCTGGCCTCTCTCAACTCTTCCACTGCCACTCTTTCCTTCCTAATCCTGTCCTTCAACGTCAATCCAAGACACCTTCTCAGCATCTTTGTCTCTGGTACTTGCATCTTCATCTGTTTCCTAGTAACCGCCACTGCTTCCATCCCATACATCATCGTAGGTCTCACCATGGTCTTATACATTCTCCCTTTCACCATCTATGGTACTCTTCTGTCACAATCTAAGTAGGATGGGGAGTCCTGTGATCTTTCACGCTCCCCATCCTACTTAGATTCTTTTAGCCACCCCCTTCTCTGATCCTTCATCTGCCTGCACTGTTGAGCCCAAATACTTGAACTCTTCTAACCATAGTTTTGCTTGGTAGACGTCCTATGACTGTTTATTCCTTTGCTTAGCTTTCCTTATTGCCTTTCTCTGTCCCTCTTCTCCCTCTAGACTGTCATACAGGTTCTTGTATGCTTCACTTTTGCCTTTGCTACTACATTTTTTCGCCTTCTTATACTCATCTGTTATCTGCTCACATCTATTCAAATAATTATTTTTCTTTGCCGCTTTATTTTCCTTGATGGCTTCTTGAACCTGGGCACCCCATCACCATGTTTCCTTTTTCTTCCCTCCTTTGCTACAATCCTCACTGTTGTGCTGACAACCTCCCCAGAAACTTCCTGAGGCTTTGCCATCTGGTCACCAACTTCTTCGTAAACTATTCACGAGGTTCCTCCTCGTTTAGCTTCCACCACCGTGTTTTCTTTATCTTAACCAGTCTTTGTTTGCCTTTTGTCTCTAGGACTGTTTTACACATTACCAGTTTCTATTGTCTAGCCACTGCTTCACATGGATGTCCAACACCAACCATGGTTGTCGTCGAATTCTCGCGGCACAAATCAGCTGATTAGAAAATGGAAAAGTGCAGATGACTCACCAGCGATAATAGTACCATCATGGAACGGACAAAATAATAAGTTAGGCTTTTCTACACCTTATTTTAGCTTTTTCCTGTTTTCCCTCACATAGTCTTTGATGACAGCTACTGAGACTTTCATTCCACATTCCACAAGATAGGAAACTAGGACCGATAATGACGCGACCACTCAATAGAGGGCACTCTCTAATTATGCTGTAAACAATGGGGAATATTGCGCTATCTATTGAGAGAACATAACAACGCATGCAGGTAATTCATTGAGGGTTTCCAGTTCACAGGTCATCAGTAACTGTAATATATGTAAACCAAAGACTATATACAGATGATAGGAAAACAACGAGTTTTGATGTCCGTGCCAATAGTGCTGTGTCAGGCCGGTAGATGCTGTGGTGATGCAAAAGTGTCATCTGTTTGTTTACATTTTATATTCCCGGCATCCATGTGTTCTCTGCAACAGCAGAAAAGAAATAACACCAAACCATGTATTTCACGCTTTCCCAACGGATACGGCAAGGTAATTTGTACCATGTGTTTTTGGTGTAATAAAGTTGGTAAAACTTTACAATAGGGCCGCGACATATTTAGGGCACCATTAAATGTATTTCTATCATAATTAGGTTTCCTTAGCTGAACAGGGGGCTTCGCCCCTTTGTAACACCTTTTAATGTGGGGACTGCTGCCCCCATACCCCTGCTAAGAACAACAAATCTTCACCACATATTCACGGCAAGCACGAGCGAAGCGGCCCTATTGTAAATTTTTACCATAAAGTGTCATCTAATTTACCATAGGAAGGAAATATATTTTTTCCCAGATGTATCGCCAATAAGATATTGTTTTTAAGGATCATACATTACATATTTATTATATATATATATATATATATATTTTTTTTTTTTTTATACTTTTAGAGCTTTCCTAGGGTATTTTGGGCTAATTCGAAGGATCATTTTTTTGGTCCCAGAATTATTTTTAAAATCTGCTCAGCATCTGAACAGGAGTTACAGGCTATGCAGTAGACATTTTCCCCCCAAAAAAACTACACAAATGGAACAACCAGCTCCAGACTTCTCCAGAATGCATTTACCTGATCATAATCTTAATCTTATGTATCAAAGTTGTTTATTTGAATATATTTAACATAGTGAATTGTTAGAAATGTTGTTTAAGTGGTTTGCTATTAAATAATCAAAGCATAAGTACAGTAGGAATGTTTAATTTTGTTTCAACATTTAGGATATTCATGTCTAATTTCCTTTGCATGTATGTGCAGGTGTAGCAACAATTCCTCCTGTATCAAGCTCCATCATACCAACAGACAGCAATGGGGAGGTGGCATCTCAGGTTGCAAAATGCAGTATGTGGCTTCATTTACCTTATATGAGATATGGGTGATGTTAATAATGTTTTTTTTATATTGATGGTGATAATAATAGCATGTCTTGCAAATATCAATATCTGTAATATCATTCTGATACAGATATTAAACCTGGCATAGATTATAAGTCTGCACTTAAATTGCCTGAAGCAATTTCTCATCTACAGTATATGGAATCAGAATTTGGTGAGTTAACAAAGAAAAAGAAGAAAAAAAAAATAAATAAAAAAATAAAAATATAAAATAAATTGAATGATTATCTTCAATTTTATATATTATTTGTTACAAATCCCATTTCTAGGTTCTCTGAAGCATGCCATAGAGGAGGATTCACTTGCATACACAGATTTGAATTATAGAAAGCAGAATACAAGTGATAATTATTATTTCTTTTGTAACATATAGATGTGCTTATGCCCTATCGCTGAGTTTTTATGCTGTTATTATAAAGCTCATGTTTAATATATTATATATATATATATATATATATATATATATATATATATATATATATATATATATATATATATATATATATATATATATATATATATATATATATATATATATATATATATATATATATATAATCATTAATATATGTTTATTGATTTTGAGAAGTGTAGTTTTAAATAACATATTTATACATCAAATATTTCCAGATCAAAATGCAGAACCCACTGAGGAAGAACAATAACAACCATGCACAGCTGTTGTAGATGCAACTTCAAAAGCAACAAGTGAGACGAATATTTTATATATTTATAGTACTACCTAACATGAGCAAATTCATTATCATTATCATTAATTATATTAATGTCACTATTGGTATCATTATTTTGGATAATAATGGTTATCATGATATTAATGTTAATAATAAATTCATTTATATTTTTACTCTTATTGTTATCATATTTTTCCATATTCACTTTAATATTAATATCAATGATAGTTATAATATTTTCAGTGGTAATGATGTACTATGAAATAATGTTTATGTATTAAAATTATATTTATCCTGTAATATTATTTATTCCTTTGGCAAAAATCTTTGTTTATATATATATATATATATATTTATATATATATATATATATATATATATATATATATATTTATATATATAAAATATATATATATATTTATATAATATAATACAAATATATCATCTTTCAGATAAAAATACCTTACTAATAACCCGCATTATTAAGGGACATGGCATGAATGATATATATATATAATATATATATATATATATATATAATATATATATATATAAATATATATATATATAAATATATATATATATATATATATATATATATATATATATATATATATATATATCATTTTATATGATATATATATATGAGTGTATATGTGTATATATTTGTATATATATATATATATATATATATATATATATATATATATATATATATATATATATATATTTAGCAATTTATTTACCCATATATATTTTTTTTTTTTCAGATCATTCAACTAATCCATGCAAAACTGAAAAGAGAATTAAGTCTGCTAATTTGTTGAACAACTGTAGGAAGCGTATAAAAAGAATAATAAAAAAGTAAACCTTTTGAAAAGAATGAACAAAAGTTCCTGCACAAAATGCAGTCTTCCTTCAGAAATTATAAAGAATACTTCAAAATATTTAAGTGGTTATGCACTTGATTTTTTTAAAACCACAGTTGCAACTTGGATAAAGAAAAAAGAAAGGACGTAGGTATTCTGACACAGAACGAGCATTTGCTCTTAGCCTTTATTTCAAAAGTGCAAGGGCCTATGATTTATTATCAAAAATCTTTGTTCTGCCTTCACAGAGAATGCTGAGGTATTGGCTACCGAGAATGAATTTTAATGCAGGTTGGAATAACTATGTTTTCCAGGTTTTAAAGAAAAAGGCTGAGACAATGAACTGCCAAGATAAAGTGTGTGATGTGGCATTTGATGCTATGTCTTTAAAACAAGGCATATATTATAATATCAGTAGGGACAAATAGATGGGTTTGAAAATTTAGGGGAATATGGAAAATCCAACAAAGTTGCTAGAAATGTTATGGTGTTCATGGCAAAAGGTTTGAAAAGGAAATGGAAACAGATTTTAGATTATTTCATTTTTCTTACTATTATAAATTCTGAAACATTGGCAAAGATGATTCTTGATTGTTTAACCAAATTAAAAACTGCACGACTAATGCCAAAATTTCTAGTGTGTGATCAAGATTCAATCAGTAGGAGTACTTATAAGAAATTAAATGTAACACCAAATTCCCCATTTATCATAGGTGATAATGAGATTTTTTTTTTTTTTTTTTATGACACACCACATCTCCTAAAGAATGTTAGGAACAATATCATAAAGCAAGATATTCAGGTAAATGGACAAATTATAAGGTGGAAATATATAGAGGAATTTTACCTGAGATAAAAAAAAATGAATTTGCATCTTGCCCCAAAATTAACAGATAAGCATATTTTCTGCAACATTTTTGATAAAATGCGTGTCTCTTTTGCCAGTCAGGTATTTAGCAGAAGTGTTGCAGCAGGAATTTATACTTATGCACATCTGGGAGCTTTACCTGATGAAGCCAATGCAACTGCTGAATCTATTAATAACATGGATAATTTATTTGATATTTTCAATAGTGCTCAACTTCATTATAAAAAAGCAAATGTGCAATAAATGGGGAGAATACACTAATTAGTAATTTGTACTTGGGTTTCATCATGGAAAGAAGGATGCATAGAAGGATGGAAATTAAATATTTGCAGTTTAATATCATTATGGGAAGATGTTAACTTAAATGATAATTTTGAATATTTGATCACAAACCGAATAAATCAAGATGCACTTGAAAACCTATTTAGCTCAAGTAGAAATGCTGGTGGAAACTCGGACACACCAACTGTCCCTAAATTTGTTAGTTTTTTAAAAGCATCTATAAATAGGAATTTTATGGAGATATCTATAAATAATAACTGTTTAGAAGATGGTAGTGAAATTTTGAAGTATTTCAGAAAAGGAAAAGGTACCAATAATGATTTAAATCTAAACTATTCAACATATAATAATGATGACTCAGATAATGTACCAGAAGAAAATATGTATATTCAAGAGCATATGTCTGGGGACAACAGTGAGGGAAACACTGCTCTTGCAACATATTTTTCCACTTTTAATCTAGAAGAAATAGACAATGAACTTGCAAATTGCTTTGCATCATTTAATCCAGAAGAGGTTAGTTCTAGTGATAATAACATTAATTTTAATCAGTGTGAGATAGAAAATAATATAGTTACATATATAACTGGTTATATATGTCATAAATGTTTAAAAATCACAATTGCAATGACTAATGAAGTCCTTCAAATATCTGAATCTGATTCAGAACAAAATCATATGTATACACATTTAAAGGATGCAAGTGAGGGGAGGTATTTATATTATGCTAATAATACCATCATTAATTTTATTAAAGAAATTGAGACAATGTTTGTAGAAAATATTGAAAAACTCATGCATGAAGAAAATTTGAAGAGAAAGCTTTTTAATGTAATAAAAGATATTATCCTCTTAAATCTGTGTGATAATTTGAAAAATATGAGAGTTTGCATTCACATTAAGATGCGGCTATATTATTTTACATAGTTTTATAACAGGAAACTAAACATCAAAAGAAAATGTAATGGCAGTGGATATGAGGGAGAAAAAAAAAAAAAAAAAAAAAAAAAATATATATATATGTATATAAATACATATATATATATATATATATATATATATATATATATATATATATGTATATACATATATATGTATATATATATATATATATAAATATTATTCATCAGGAATGCAGTATGATTTGAATTCAATGACTTTTGTATTTGCAGAAAGGGATGTCATCAAAGATAAAAAGAATTTGGTATGTATTCTCTGAATTAGTATACATATTTTCACCATTTTACTTTTTTCCAGTGTTTGTCTCGCATGATATCTTGTTTTGTTGTTTTTTTCTTTTATGTACACATCTGATTGTTGACATATAGTTTTTGAGTGCACTATATTTTCTTATTTGTGTGTTTGCTTTGAGCATGATTATTTTGTACCATACTTTTATCATTTGGCATGATATATTATATATATATATATATATATATATATATATATATATATATATATATGTATATATATAGATATATATATATATATATATATATATGTATATATATATATATACTGTATATATATTTTTTATTTTTTTATTCCTATTTGTTTTTGTTTTTGTTTGTTTTATTTTTTTCCGTGTCTGTATCCTTCAGTTAATATATAAGTTTGGTTTTTAACTTAAATTTCTAATTGTGTATTCGTTTTAGATAAAGGTGCATGATGCATTTCCTATGTCTATGTCTTGCATGTAAATATTATTCATGTCAGAGCATTCTGAGAACATGAATAAAGCTGAAGAAAAATCAAGTGTTTTCTTAACTGTCCACATTGCAATTATTTTAACATTGTTTAAAAGAGAGATTAAATCTTTATTTATCTGATAGAAGAAAGTAAGCCAAGGACTAAGTATAATTATATAACTGAAGACCATTAAAGAAGACAATAATAATTGAAAAAAAAAAAGAAAAAAAAAAATATATATCTAGTGAACATCAGCAAAAAAATAAGAAATACAAACATGTCATCACCATACACTTCTCTGAAGTTGAAATAAAATTTTATATTAATAAAATTATATCAAAAGATATCACAAGACTACGAATAAGTAATGCAAAAAATATAATAGCTTGCCATGAAGATATTGTAGTATTGCGTCAAGCCAATAGGTGGCGGTAGTATAGCGGCTGCCATTTTTTATCAATATAGTATTGGAGC
>NW_028234412.1:34753393-34763393 GCF_977035675.1 Penaeus japonicus
CAAAAGAGAGTGAGGAAACACCAATATCTGCATCGGGGTCTCAATTCACTAAGAAATGGGGGAATTGCACGGTGCTGAGAAAGGTTAACACTTTAACAATAAATAATAATGTTGAAATTAAGAGAAACAACGGATTATTAACTTTTATGTTATTAAATATTTGGGGTTTATATCTAATAACAAACTAAACAAAGTTAACTTATCCAGAGAGCAACTATTCAATCATAGCTCTCATAAACGCAACTTAGTGAAGACATAAAACATGACTAAAATAAAATGACTATAAGCTAATAAAGAAAAATACACATGATAGAAGTAAGGAGGGGGAGCTTTTTATATCACAAAATAAAAATCATCTAAAACAGATCTTGTCATAGAACATCCTAATAATACCAGGGATATTAACCTGATAATGACAGGATGCTTATGACCGATCGGTCTAAACGCCGGACATTTAGCCTGACGCCTCAGGCTATTCGCCCGCTCTGGCCGTCGACGACCGCTTCGTGCATCCTTGCCCGGCGTGCCAGCCTTACGAAAACCGAAGGTCACTCAGGCTGTCAGCGCTTGGTCACACTGCTCCATGGCGAGCGGGTGTAGAGATGGAGCAGCTGTTCGTGCACCAAATAAACTTGTTATGTTGCGATGACAGTGTATGTATGTATGTATATATATATATATATATATATATATATATATATATATATATATATATATATATATATATATATATATATATATATATATATATATATCTATATATATATATATACATACATATATATACATATATATATATATATATATATATATACATATATATATATACAGAGAGAGAAAGAGAGAGGGAGAGAGATACATCATATAAATACATAAATATATATATATATATATACAGTACTGTATGTATATATATACATATATATGTATATATATATATACATATATATGTATATATATACATATATATGTATATATATATATATATATATATAAATATATATATATATATATATATATATACATATATATATATGATAAATCTACAAGTCCTTTTTTTCTTCAACACTTATTAGATGCTCTAAGATATTTGTAAATTGTTTTCGCATTTTTTGTATCTGCTTTCATCCTTCCTTTTTGTATGATCTGTTGACACAATTTTTTCCCTATTTTCCTCTACTTTACGTGGGTTTGGTTGTGACTGAAGTTTCAAGATTTTAGAGTATTTTCTAATTTAGTTACTTGTTTTACACTATCCTTCTATCTATTTGATTTGATCTTACTGAACGTGATTGCAATAATATTGTGGTATAACTGAGTTGCATAAATTGGTACGAGGTTTACGTCCATCACGACAAGGTCAAGTATATTTTTCTGCTTTGTTATGACCTTGATCATTTTATCGTTGTTGCTTATTGCTCCTTTAGTGACTTTTGTTCCATTATAGTTTGTTTGTTTTCCAGTCAAGGGAAAATTAGATTTCTGTTGTATTCGTGATATAATGACTAATGATGTATTGAGCTTCACTGAGAGAAGCTTCTAATGTACAAGGAGCTCTGTATATAACAAAAACAAAAAAAAAAAAAAATAAAAAAAAAAAAAAATAAAAAAATAAATAAATAAATAAATAAATAAAAAAATAATAATAGAGAATAATAATGTCTCTAGTTAACAGGTTAACAGGTGTTATAAGCATGGTCCTTTGTAGGTGGTCTCGGCACCTGGTAACATTGCGTTTCCTCAAGATGCCAAGAACTTATAAATACAATTCCATTCCACTCCTTCCAACCCTCCCACCTGTACTGTTGTATTCTTTCCCATATATGAATTGATTTTTTTATATATATATATTCTCAAAAGCTTCTTCTTCTTCCCAGTTTTTTTTCGATTCGGGGTCGTTCGAAAGCTACTTCCTGGAAATTATTGCGCGAGTGAACTATCAACGGTATTTGGAAACGCGTACACGGACCGTTACAAAACACATACTCAAAACATATATTCAACCCATCCTGCTTTATGCAACATATCTGCAAGATGTAAAGTGTTTGCTCATTGCAGATTCATTCATGTGAAATAATGAAACAGCAAGAAATAAAAGTTTGTGTGTAAAAAAAACGTATATTTCTCATTTTTAGATTTGCATTATCACCATTTTCATTACTGAGTTTATATTCAGGATCATCATATCTATTGATATTATCCATTACTATATTCATAAAGACAATGGTCATAATTTACAATTGTAATAACGATGCTGCTATTAATGAAGGTGCTTCTGTCCATCATAACAATATCTTGAAGAATAACACAGGGATTTTTTTTTTCTCATTGCATGAGATTTCTTAACGCATTCTGGGAGACTTTGTGATGCTGAGTTCTAATCTGATATCAGATTTATTGCACATGCTCTAGTGTAAAGGCACTTTGAAACTTGTTATTTTCGAAAATAAAATCTACATCGTTGTTTGTACAGATAGAGCTTGAAAACTAGGTCTAAATATTTAGTCCAACTTTAGACTGATATAGCTAGTTGTTTTGTAAACACTTCTTAATCCTGTGTTATTGTAAATTTTGGATTTTAGAGATCTGTCTGATTTTCAACAAATACAACTTCCCTTTGTTCAAGATTTGTGGTGAAAGCATTTTTTTTATTTTGAATTCACGAGATATTTCAATTTTGCAGGAAAAGCATCTGCTCAATATTGTTTCAGATATGATCATGACCTCTGTGAGAAAACATAAATGCGTCAATAATTCTGATGTGTTCTTTTATTTAAATGGCTGTTTTACACTTCCCTCCCAAAAGCCCAACATAACATGAAGTGTGAAGAGTGAGGTCTGATTTATGAAGTGTGCTTTTAAAGCCTATTTTAAAGTTCCTATTAGCAGACCAAGATAAGAAATGGGTTCGTATGTCATAATTGTAAGGAACTGCTTCGTAATTGGACTTTCGGAACACGAGGTCTATCTTTTCGAATTCCCATGGTGTGTCAAGAACCCAAGGGCCACACGACAGACTGCTATTTTTGCCTAGTCAACTCGTAGGGTGTCGGCAAAAAAAAAAAAAAAAAAAAAAAAAAAAGGCATACGATATGATATCTTAGTAATGCCTTAGCAATGTACTTGTCCAGTCTGAAAAACTCCCTGTTACATGTTTTTGCTTCAACTAAACACGAAGGCAATGAGCATGACGTTGTTTCAGAATTAAAAGAATTCCCATCATGTAACACACAACCATCAGATCTACAGTAGTTTAACCAATCAGAATTTTTACTCTTTGATTTTTACCCTGTTTATTGTGAATCATGTTGGTTGCATCTTACATGCTTATTTTCACAATAGCCATTTGTTAATGTGATTTCATCTAATGCTTCAAAACATCACTATGTAAGTTTCCAAAAGGTCAGTATAAGATTTTTTCCAACAAAATTGAAATCGTCCGTAATTTCCGAGACGATATTCGCCCACGTCAAATGTATTTTGGAAAATAATTCATGGGCTCCCAAAAATTGCCGTATCATTAGTGGCAAAGGTAAGCTAAACCTTCCAATCAGCGCCTACGTCCATTAGCCTTCTCACTCTTATTTTCGGTGTGGAGATAAAACATCGGGAACATGTGCTAATCCATCTCTACCAATTAAAAAAAAAAAAAAAAAAAAAAAAAAAAAACTTATTCAATACCGTTGATCTCTCATTACCCTTTCTTTGTATTATTATTATTATTATTTTGATAATTATATTAATAGAAACAAGGATAATAATAGCTAATATCATCGTAACAAAACCAATAGCAAAAACAGAATAGTTAAGGCACGATCATTGATCAATCCTCCCCCTCTCCCTCTTTGCTTCTTTTTTCTTCCGCCAATCAGGCCACTGCGAATTGCACAGTCGTCTGTATTTGCAATGATGAAAACGCCAGTTAATCCTCGCTAATAGTTTCACTTGAATAAACTTTCGAAAGCGAACACCCTACAGGCTATAGATATATTGTAGGATGCGTTAGATACATGTTGTTTTAATTGGGTGGAGATATTTCATAACGTTTCATATACGGTTTTCAACTCTAGAATTATAGTATTAAACTTGTTACTCAATATATCTAACATGTTCGTAAATACGATAGTGATAAAGTTCATCTTAACATTAAAATATCAAGCGTGATGACTATGACAATTATAATAATGTAAGTGAACGATCATGAAAATTATACGATTTTTTAAAAATTAGCTTTTGAAATTATAATAATTTCAATCTATCGAAGGAAAACTATAAAATAATACGAAAGTATAGGCGGGAGGGAAGGGAAGGGAGATGAGATCTGATAGAAATAGTGATGTCGAAATTTTAACGCCAACGCTAGCATATTGCAAATTACAAATTAAAAATCACATAGAAACTACACAAATCATATGAATTAATATTTACCTAGACCATTATCTTAGGTAACTACAAATAACATAACACAATCGGCGTCAGGAAATCAATTGTCTAGAGGTCATAGGACAATAATCCCACAAAAGCTAAATTCTACTTTTTGACACAGCGACTGTGATTATACTTCATTTTGTTAGTCAGATTCAGTTGCTGATTTTTACAATGACAACTTTTTACCTCATGCGAAGAACAAATACAAGGAACCATGCTGATAAAGCCTGTTGGTGTTTCATAGATCTGACACTGTACTAACGTGTTTAGGCTCCAAAATATGTAAATGGGTGTCTCAGTTAAATAAGCGAAATAAATCCTTAACAATGCTCCACTGTTAAAACTAAAGCTCGGTCGGGGACTTTTCGATTATATCTACAGAAGACAATGACTCAAAATTGCAACTCCAATTTTCTCTTTTCTTTTTTATATATACACAAAAGAGGAAAACTGAAGCATCATAGGCTATCGCATCAGTCTACCATTTGTATTACACATATAGAAATATATAAGAGGTTCTGATCGGTCTGCAATATGTATTCTTTGATGTTAATGTAATGCATGAACTTTTATATAGCCCAGACTATTACAAGACATTCCTTTCAATTGTGGAATAATCATGTTCTCAATCAGGATGCTCACGGCTCACATGAGCAACTAAGAGAAATATAACTTCCAAACCATCAGCCGAAGCAATCAGTTCTTAAATAAAAGGATTTGGTGAAAATCAAGCAAAGACTAAAAAGGATTATTGATGAATTTAGCTATCAATTTAGTAAGACTTCTGCTTTGATAGTCACCCCATTCTGGTTTATTAGTATTTTTTTTTTAAGCATATCATTAAGAGGAAATACAATCTCAGGGAAATTTTATATAGAAGGAAAATGTTCTCATAAACGATACAAGTTCTCTCTTTGTTTGGGGTAAAGGCATTTGATTTTAGGGAAATCAAATCCACGTCAATCCACGTAATCTCAGTCTGTCCAGAATAGCCCAAAGATCCTACAAGTGTTGATGCCAATTTGATTTATTTACAAATGACAATAAAGAATATTAAGACAATCAATAACTTTCCTCATAAGTCTTGAATTTATTGCACATGCCGTTTTGAAACCAAAAGGTATCATTATTTATGGCAAAGATAGTATAAAATTTTAGAATCTTTAACAAAGAAATTTGCCAATATCCTTCAGTCAAATCAAAATTATTGAAATAAACATTAGTACAGTTACCGAGATTGGTTCGCCGTTAGAGATAGTGATACCATTAAACCCTCTAAAATCGATAAAAATTCTACACGATCCATCAGATTTCTTAATGAGAGCCACCGAAAAGCAATTATGAGATTTGGAGGGTTCATTAATGCCCTGTTTAATCATATTATCAACCTCCTTATCAAAAACTTCCAACAAGATAATGGGGAATTGGGTATGGGTTCTTACTATTAGGGGATTTTACTTACAAGATTAATTATATGTTAAAATGCTTCTGATGTTGGAGAATTAAGTTCCTTTATCTGATCAAATATGAAGTTATTATTTAAATCCAAATATTTATTTACATTTACATTAATAGAACATCAGGGATATCAGCATCCCTTTTCGCATTTTTTTTTTTCAGCTATGAAATCGTGCACATCATCCAGACACCATAACCAAATAGCCTACCCCTTTTTCTCTACAGCTAATGACAGGATAAAGTCCTTTTCATTCCATATTCAATTTGTTTTGATTTGTTGGTAGCATGACCAACACTTCATCATCACCTACTTTAAGCTTAAGCGATTTATATTTACGGTCATAGTGCATTTTGTATTTCTTACAACTAGTTTCAGCATGCGACTAGTAGAGGCAAGAGAGATTTGCGAAAGCGACTATATGCACAAAGCTCTCTGTCAGCTGTAAGTGACAAGTGTTGCATTATCAGCAAGATGTGTTTAAGAGCAATTACATATTGAAAACTACTCTTGATTTAAGCATGGAGGTTATCGTTGAAAGAGGCTCCCTCGCCTGCCTTCCATAGAGTAATTCGAAAGGAGAGAACTGAAGAGAATCATTAGGCGCTTCTCCTTATGCAAAAAACACAGCTGGTAAGTAACAAATCCAATTCTATGAATGATCTATGAAATGTTCAATAGTACTGCATTAAGATGTTCAACAGCTCCATTGCAATATGCATTGTATGGAGTAGTATACAGAGAGACTCGGCAACGGTCAATGGTTTTTAGTGGAACTGCTTCTGAAAAGCAGCCGCCAGGTAGCGCAGTAGTTAGCGTGGCGACCTCCTCTCTTCGTGGTCGTAAGATCGAGCCCTGTCCAGGCTCATGAGTTTCCAATGTCGCTTGGCGGTCATCGCCGTGTCTGGGCATCACGGTGGGTAAGGACCAAGCTCAGGCCTAGTCAGCACTCGTTGGCACACTCTCATACAAGTCAGCACACGCTGACGCAGTTGGGCTCGCCTCAGAGCATATAAGCCCGGTGGGGCATCTACTCCGCAGACCTAGCTTATCCTAGCAGGTAGCGTAATCAATTAGAGTGAGAATATACCTATGACCACGATCTGAGTAAGGAAACAACGGTCCTTTCAAGCCGCCTGCAACACGTAAGAAATGTTCCATAACCACTGGGACATTTTTTAGAGGTAGACTCTTGTAGTTACCCTTAGAAGCAACCTTCGGAAAACTTTGACACGATCTACAGAATCTCTCAATAGCCTCATAATCGCAAAGCCAAAAGAATTTTTGAAAGATCTTTTGACTTTATGTCGATAAGAATAATGACCAGCGGTTAGAGAATCATGGGCTAAATTCAAAACTTTATCTCCATATATTTCTGGAACAAATAGCCTTTTCCAATTTCATTATTATTTTATTTTTCTATTTGCACAAGTTCTGTAAATTAAAGTTAAAACTTTATTGCTCTATACCTTCCTTTATCAACGTTTCCGCTTTTTACTTTATCTCTAATTAGACCGATAGATGGACAAACATTCCAAGTGTTCATGAAGGCACTTTTATTGATGTCAATATCAACAGTCTGACAATCCAATTTATCAATCACTTCAAATGTCTTCCTACTAGTTCTAGGTTGAACTATCTGTGCATTAGGAGTATCTTCAGCATATGCTTCATGCATTCCTTAGAATCACTAGAAAAGGAAAAGCCCGAGGACAGGTCTTCATAAGAGGAATCACAAACAAGTTATGAATCTTCAGAAGTTAAGGTGCCAAAGGGAGGAGGGGGGGGGGTCAGGTTTTCTTTGCAGGTTAATGCCGTGACTTTGGATTCCAGGTAAGGTAGCCACGTCAAAGAAAGGGGATCAGCATCTGCAAACTTGATTGGTGCTACGATTGCATAAATCCATCCGGTGAAAAATTTACATTACATTGTAACAGCCGACGCAATGAAAATATTTGGGAATGCCTAAATAATCATAAACAGTAACCATTCTGCCAGGTTTGCAATTACATAGCAAATGTGAGCTACTAACAATCACTGTTCTATATCCCAAATAAGAAAGATTAGCCATCTAATTGAGCACAAATCCGGAATCAGTTATATAATTTTCTGGCTCAAGCACTGAATAAAAACAAAGTTAACTTTAGAGAATTTCCCTTGAAAGTTTTTAGTTTTGTCAGGACAAATGGGCCTCCAATGTCCCGTCTTACAAACATCACATACTTTACCTTCCTTTAATTTAGCTACAGGTGTGTTAACTTGAAAGGACTTTATTCTGAGCGCTTCTATATCGATCATTTGCTTTAGGTCATTGCTACAGAATTATTGAACTCTCGTTCTTTGAGAAAAGTATGTAAATCAGAGTTGCAATTACGACTCAAGAGTTGTTCTTTATCATGGCATTGAAAAAAAGAGCCAGAAACTCTTAGCAACATCACTCAGTGACAACCTGCTCTCGAGATATTGTTCTATTCTCGCAATTAGTTGAACGAAAGATTCTTTGCTTTCACGGAATCTACGCCTATTGAGATTGGCAACGACGGAGTCAGCGACCTGCAATGATTCTTTTTCCTTTTGAGAATCAGGGACAAAATCATAAGGTAAGAATACACATACTTCAGGAACTTGACCCCGCAATAGAGAACTCGAGTAAGCATGTTTACTGACATCCGAACTATGCAACTCAGCTAGCCTCTCAAATCTAAGAAATCTGTCAACGTGATCTTATCCATCATTATAAGTAGGTAAAACGTAAATCCTCAAACAAAGGCACACCATTCATACAACTAACATCTCCATCATCGTTAACATACCGATCAGCTAAAGATAAATTCATGCATGCATTTCTTTTCGGCTTCTGTGCATTTTTTTTATTCAGATTCCCTTAACTCTACCTAATATTTCCTTTGTTCTCTCTCAGCATTACGCTAATCTGTCTTAACGAGCGTCTCAACTGAATTTGGACTCATCTCAAGCTTTGAGCCATTTATATCATTTCAGTTATTTTCATTATGATAGTACTCATCGTTATGTAATAACAGACTGTGAAGCAACTATCATTAACTGGTGATTTGCAATAATTAAGCTTTACCAAATCAGTGTCAATACTAGTTACTTGAAAAATTAATAGACACATCATAAGCGTCAATTACACCAATATTTTAGTCATTTACAAATTGCTTAAAAATTGTGTCACTGAATTTTAAATGACAGCTACAAAGTAGGATATCTATAACTCCAAAATAATAGAACTTCACAAATAACACAGTACAGACGAAAGCTATTATTGAAACAATTATACTAGTAATTTACTAATAGGATTAGAGTATGAAATGATACTTTGGAAGTGTAATACCATTGATTATTATACGTTATTTCTCTCGATGATATCAATTAATATCACACGTTTCTGAAAGACAAATATATATTATCTGAATTATGTAATATAAATTATAAATAAGATCTAGACAAGATAAGATGATAAAGACCATGAAACAATCCTACCCACTGCTTGGCTTATTGATTTAGACAATTCCTTATTATATATTACTCCATATGAATGAATAAATAACAACAAAAATCAACATATTCGCTATATTCAATCACCAGACCATTTAAAATAAATTCACCAAGCTCACAATTTTCTTTAAATGCCTGAATGCCTCAATAGCTGAGCACACTTAAAGTCGGGATAGTTAGGCATATGATTAAAGCAGATAAAGGCTAAAGGTATTAGATCCAGTATAATTATTATATCCAGCAGTGCATCCAACATAAAAACAGGCTGGAATATAAAGACTATAAAGTAAAAGCATTTTTACAAAATGAATAATAATAAAACTAACAAAAGGAACTGAGCTGAGTTGTTAAGCACTCACGATGATGCAACAATACAACCAACACATGCAACGCTTTACAGCTTAGCGACTACCCATGCAACGCTTTACAGCTTAGCGACTACCCATGCAACGCTTACAGCTTAGAGACTACCCATGCAAGGCTTTAGAGCTTAGCGACTACCCATGCAACGCTTTACAGCTTAGCGACTACCCATGCAACGCATACAGGTTAGCGACTACCCATGCAACGCTTTACAGGTTAGCGACTACCCATGCA
>NW_028234412.1:34770893-34780893 GCF_977035675.1 Penaeus japonicus
TATTGTCATCTGTAGTAAAACTAATGCCATTAATACTTTAGTTCCCTCTTCATTTAGCCTTTAGCCGTAAAGTAAATTGTAAATACATTCTGCTACAAAAGGACAAACGTATATATACAATATTATTCTTAAAACTTTGTTTATAAAAACATGTCGATTTACAAACAGCCCTGTTACAAAGGAACAAATGTATTAACTTCCACTTCAGAAAACCCAAAATATTTTATTAAGAACTTTTTAACTATAGTGTGAGCATATACAGCAAGTTTATAATTTTTATTTTTTTTATGAAATGAGATAAAAGAGCACTTTTTTCTTGATAATGATTAAAAGGACACATGTTTCTTGATACTGATTTAAATGTTACTTTTTCTTTCCCTGATCATGATTATCTTACATTTTTTATTGTCTTTTATAGTAAAACTAATGTCATTATTACTTTAGTTCCCTCGTCTTTTAGCCTAAAAGTAAATTTGTAAATACGCTCTATTACAAAGGGACAAACTTATATTTTTATAAAAACTGTTTATAAAAGCATATCATTAAAAAACAGCCCTGTTACAAAAGGATAAATGTCATTATGACAAAAATATTTTGTTTTAAAAAAGAAGTAATGTGGACACTTTTTAACAATTTTCCTTACATGTCCCTTTAATACATATTTTTCAATTTTCCAAATTACACATAATGTAAGAAAAGAAATCCCTTATCTTAAGCAAAAAGACGTCTTTTTTCCTTGAATCAAAAGAAGAGACACTTTTCTTTAATGACTGAAAGAGCACATTTTTCCAAATGTTCTTACAACTTGAATTGAACTTTAGAGTAAACTTATTACTTCAGTTCCCCCTTTTCCCACCCTTTGTCCATGGTACATGTAACACGTAAGCGTGGGTACGTGTTACATGTACCAGAGGTCAAGGGCTGAGGTGAAGGGGTGAGAGGTGGAGGGGGGACAAAGGAGGGAGAGAGGAGGGAGCTGAAGGAGTGTGGGGGGTATGAGAGGAGGGGGTTGTTATACACGTTCGTGATGTGAGTCGTTCCGTCCTCGTATATTTGACCAAATATCCCACTCTCTCAAAGGTCATTCACCTGTTACCTGTTATAACACGTATTCTGTAGGAGGGGGGGAGGGGAGGAGGGAGGAAGAGGTCAAAGGCTGAGGTGAAGGGGTGAGGGGTGGAGGGGGGATAAAGGAGGGAGAGAGGAGGGAGCTGTAGGAGTGTGGGGGTATGGGAGGAGGGGTGGGGGTGAAGGGGAAGGGGAGGGGAGGAAGGTGGGGTGGAGGGGGTTAAAGAAGGGAGAGGGGGGAGGGGGGGGATGTTATGACCGTTAGTGAGGGAAGGGGGGGGGGGCGTGGTTGTTATGTACGTTCATGAGGTGAGTCGTTCCGTCCCTTATACATCTACTTTTATATATATATATATATATATATATATATATATATATATATATATATATATATATATATATATATGTGTGTGTGTGTGTGTGTGTGTGTATATATACACCCACATATGTATATATATATATATATATATATATATATATATATATATATATATATATATATGTGTGTGTGTGTGTGTGTGTGTGTGTGTGTGTGTGTGTGTGTGTATATACACACAAATACATATACATGTATATATATATATGTGTGTCTGTTTTTCCGTTTGTGTGTGTATGGTTGTATTTGTGTAAATATGTTTATAATTCTGACAAACTTTTCGCCAAGTGAACATTAACGTTTTACTTTGGTTTCCTTTATTTTTGTTTTGTGTTCCTTATAAAAGATGTACATTCTCCGCTGTCTAATTTCACGGATCCTGAAATCTGAAAGCATAGTCATGTCGCCCTGTTGACTTTTTTCTTCCTATGTTAAGTTTTATTTCGACATCCATCTAGTTGCTGCTTGCTGAACCTCTAGTGATGACGTAATGCTAATGCAGAGTAGGGCTTTTGATAGTTGTTATGATTTTATTCATCTTGTCTTCATGTTCACTTTTGTAAACTGTGTCATTTATATAACCCGATTTATGTGATACTAGAAGACTTTTAGTGTTAAATTCCATTGTTGATTTTTAATTCCATTTTAACATGTTTTCGCAGTCCTTCAAGAGATCATAGTGCGAATTTTCGCTTTAGTATCGGTTGTGATAACTGTCTTGTCTTATGTTCAACCCCTAATCACTAATAATAATCAACATAATTAGTGTCAAGACTGAATTTTGTTCTACTCCGTTAGTTACTTGTTTCCAAATACATTGTCTACGTCTAATTACTGTATTCTTTTGTTTTTCTTATAGAAAGTCCATTATCCAACTGTGGAATTTTCTTTTGACTATGTGTATGTTTCCATGACACTATTCATTGCAATACTATCAACCTAACCACCTCCCTGTTGCAAGAATCTGTGGAGGTTGGAAACACATACCTCGAGCGCAAAGTGTTAATTTGATATGTTGTGTTTCTAAAGTATTTAGACCTATTCTAACTTATATAGTTTATTCCATGTTTTGGTAGTTTCCCCAGTAATATAAATGAATAGTAATTTATTCATTGTTTTTTTTCTTTCTTTCTTTCTTTTTCTTTTTTTAAGTCTTAATGATTTTTTAAATCGGCCGTTTCCATTTGTGTAAACATGTAATATCTCGGTAATCACTTTTACGATGGAGATAATTCTTGTCCAAATCTGTATTTTCGTTCTGGAAGCGAACACTTTTGGCTTCCACACTCCTCCTTTGACCTTAGATCATTTCGAGTATTAATTGCTTTCCATTTGTAAGGTTTCCCTGCCCCCCTTACTTACGCTTTTATTTTCTTTTTTTTCCAAACCAGAATGCCAGGGATTTAGCGTGCTTACTTACTTACATGTTATCTTTTATTTATTCTTGGATTTCCCTCTTAATAGGGTTCTCGATTTTAGGACTTTTTGAGCCGCTAATTAGCTTCTTTATCTTTATGTCATTTTAATGCCATACTCTTTTCAGTATGTTTAAATATCACTACATCTATATGAGTATTAATCTACGTCTGGTAGCTGTTTTTTTTTTCTTTTCTTTTATTTCTTTCTTTTTCTTTTTATTTTGTGTTTCGTTAATGGCCTCTTTAATCATCGCCATTTTCGTGAACTTTGCTTTGAGTTTGTTCGTTTCTTTTTTTTGCACTTTCAGAATATCCATGACAAGCTTGACTATGATGTCTTGATCGGTGCTAGATTCCTGAATGTTACCCTGTATGTGTATGTGTGTGTGTGTGTGTGTGTGTGTGTGTGTGTGTGTGTGCGTGCTTGTGTGTGTGTACGCGCGTGTGTGCACATTCATTCTCTTATTCATGCGTGTGAACACATTAAAGTAGAAACGCGGGCAGACACGCATGAAAATAAGCGCACATATCTTATCATTTTACATCAGCGTCCAATAAGAGGACGTTAATCTCTCTCCCGGGTCCCATAATGGCGTAGTCAACTCGAACATTATAAAAAAAAAAAAAAAAAAAAAAAATCGGGACTTTTGGCGCGTCGTAAAGAAGCGCTTAGTGTCATGTCAGGCAATAAAAGGTAACTTCATCTCCTCGAAAGAATTATGAGACCTCTGCTCACTCACTTCATTCATATGTCTTCCTTCTTCTTCTTCTTCTTCTTAACTCCTACTCCTCGCCATCCTTGTCTTCATTTTCATCATCATCATTATTTTCATAATCATTTTCACCATCACCTTTTAATTATGATTATCATTTTCATCACCATCATTTTCATTATCATGCTCATCATCATTTTCATCATCATAATCATCATCATCATTAATGCCTTTTTCGAATTGAACATATATCAAGCAACTATTGGAGTAAATTAAAAATCAGAAATATTAGTAGACTTATGATAAAGAATGGATGTTTAAGATAAAATAAGGTTGATGGTAGATTTTTTTTTTTTTTTAAATCTTAATAGAAATCCGGATTTAGAGGTAATCCACTAACCGGATGTCATATCGGGCTAATAACCTATAAAGTGTTGGATCGGCTGATAAATTAAATTCCATTTGCGTCTTGGAATAAACTGGCCTAGTGTGGCACTTGACCTATTACGAGCCACGAGCACAATGCCTTGATTGTGCTACCCTTAATACTGTAGGATCGATACTGAATATATATATATATATATATACATAATATACATATATATACACATACATATGTATATATATATATATATATATATATATATATATATATATATATATATATATATATATATATATATAAGAGCTGGAGAGATAGTGAAAAGAAACTTGGGAGGAGATAAAGTGAGAGTTAGAAAGTAAAGTACAGTGAAGAGAGTATTAGCTTTTTATTTAGGATTGGTCTTGAGGAGAAGGAAGTTGAAGTGAATAATGGAAGTGTGTAAAGTGAAGAGGAAGTGATGAAGGGAGCTGGAGGGATAGTGGAAATGAAATTTGCGAGGAGATAAAGTGATAGAAGGAAAGCTGAGAAAGATGGAGAAAGGAGAAAAGATAAGTTGTAAGACCAGGAGAAAGAAGTCAGAGAATAGCTTGCATGTGCGCCCTTAGTAGCTGAACAAAGCCCCGGGTCAACCCCTCGGGAGGCAGCCAGAAACCAGAACACCTAGCAGGCTATTTTTTAAGGATTTTTTTTTTTTTTTTTTTTTTTTTTTTACATTCTTCAGCTGTTCCCACGCTGCACATCGCCGACCTCGCACGTCACCTTTCACTACTATGCATGATGTGCCGTGCTTGACGTTGAAGTGGAGCCCTGTGGGTTAGCTTGTAGTCTGGGTTAAAAAGGTGTTAAAAATCTTCATTCTTCATTCTTGAACTTGCAGGTCCTCTTGAAGTTTACTTCGTTCTTGTCTTCTTGGTCTTCTTTTAGATTCTCCTCTTCATGGTTGCCTCCTTACATCATCGGTCTCCTGTACCTGATGCCGTGAATATGGCCTCAACTTCTTCAATGCCATTGATTCTGCTGAGGCTTTTGGGCCACCAGGCATGTGTGCCTTCTGGACGAACGTTGAGGCGATTGTAGAGCTCCTCATCCTCATCTTGGATTCTTGTCCATCTTCTTCTGGCTTGATGGTGGAGTCTCTTGTTGATCGCCTCGATCCTTAGTCTTTCATGGATCTCTCGTGCAGTGACTACTTCGGGAAAGCGAATATTCAGAATCCATTTGCCTGCCTGGTTCTGAATAGTCTGTAGCTTTATCATCTGCCTTCTGGAAATGGTGTGGGTAGGCACTGGCGGGTATTCCATGATGGGCCGCACTAGGGCTTTATAAATGTAGAGCTTGGTTTCAGTACTCAGTGTCTGGAACCTTCTGATCTTGTTCAGCTGATGTTTAGCTTTGATTGCTCTTTCATTTATGTGAGGGACAATTCCTCTTCTGCTAATTGTTAGCCCTAGTATCTTTCCTTTCTCATAGTAGTCCACTGCTTCCTCGTCCACTATCAGATCTGCTGTCTTGAACTTGGCCACAGGAATGACTTGGAATTTTCTCATGTTGGTTGAGATCTTCCACTGTCTTTCGTATCGATTGATGGTGTCTATGGCTCTGGCAGTTCTGAGTGCCATCATCTCGATCGATCTCCCTTCGTGCTTGATTATCTGAGTGATGTCGTCGGCATACATATAGTGATTGCTGCCATGTGATGGTTCAGGCAGATCTGCTGTATATATGGTGAACAGTGTCGGTGAGAGGCAGCTTCCCTGTGGAACTCCACTCATGAGGGGAATTGCTTCGCCGACTGTATTGCCGACGACTATTCTTGCGCTTCGACTTTCAACAAAGTCACATAATAGCTTCGTCAAGGACGTCGGGAGGTTCAGCCTGATGATCTTAAGTTTCAGGCATGTGTGCCAAACTTTGTCGAAGGCTTTGGCCACATCTCTCAGAACCACATTGAATTGGTTCCTTTCGCTCATGGCATTGACGATTTCTTCATATATGATTGCAATGGCTGTTGATGTTCCTCTGCCTGGTCTGAAGCCATGTTGCCTGGGATTTTGCAGATCGTTAATCTCCAGGTGATTTCGCAATCTTATGTTCAATATCTTTTCAAAGACTTTGCCTGGGACTTCCAGCAGAGATATTGGTCTGTAATTCTCCACTTGTCTTGGATTTTTCCCGGCTTTTGGAATCATCCTGACTCTTGCTTCCTTGAAGTGGTCAGGGAAGTAGCCAGCAGTGAGAGAGGCATTATATATGTTTGCCAGTCTCAGCAACATCTTGTTTGGAAGATTTTGCAGGATTGTTTTGTTGATCCCGCTTTTGCCTGGAGCAGTTCTATTCTTGAAACTCTGAATAGTTCTTTTGACATCTGTGGGGTTGATCTTGGTCATTAGTGGATCTGTGGGGTCCAGTCTAGTGAAGTCAGAAGCAGCTCCTGGATATAGGAGGTGGATGTGCCTTCTATTTCCTCTATGATGGTTTCTTCTTCTTCTTCAGTAATTCGAAAACAATTTCTCCAGTAATTTCTGAACAGGATTTCTTGTTCTTCTTCTTCATGAATCTTCTGATCCTGTTCATTGAGGAGGTAGCTACTACTGTTTCCACTTCTTCCCATCAGTTTTTTTATTCCTGACCAGAAGGACTGTGGATCTTTTCGGTCCCATTCCACTTTTCCAACAAGTTCTTCCTACTTGTCATTTGCTGCTCTCTTCCATTGGTTGGAGAGTTCTCTTTGCAAGCTTCTGTATCTTGCTCTCAGGTCTTGTGTCCATCCATGAATCCCTGCATAGTGCTGCAGGTGATTCGACTGTATATTTAGCAGTCTTACTTCAGGTGTTAGCCTTGGATGGGGGATAGTCCTGTGTTTGCTCTCGGGTACATGATGCTCAAGTGCTGCTTCAACATCGCTGTACCACTTTTGGACTTCCTCATCAATCTCTTCCAATGTTGCAGTCCTCAAGTTGGCTGCAGGCTTGGACTGGAGCTCATCCTTGAATCCTCCCCAATTAGCCATTCTAAAGTTGAGTCTGCTAGAGTTTAGGCTTTTCATGATTGGATTGGATGATATCTTGAGGATGATGGGCAGGTGGTCACTGGTGCTTGCAGGGCCCGGTTCCATCGTCACATTGTGGTGGGCTTGGTTATTGTACAGTGTGGTTGCTGTATTCCCTGTGATGTAAGTAGGGAAGTCTGGTCCCATGTGGATTAGATCTCCATCAGCAACCATTCTAGCAATAGCATTACCAACCTGGTTGCCTGCTCTATTGTTTAGCATTGGATGGTTGGCATTGAGGTCTCCCACTATGTATGTGGGTAATCTTCGTCAAAGTAGACTGTACAAGTCTTGCAGTGGAACAATTGCCCTTCTTGGAGGCAGATACATTGTAGCCACTACTATTGGACCTCTGCTGGTCTCTATCTCGATTGACAGCATTTCGTCGTTGATTTCTCTTCTGACTGCTATTGCTATGCCATCACTTGCTTCTCCAGTTCTGTTCCTCTGATAACATAAGTAGGGGAACAGTTTCAGCCTGTCTGTGTCCTTCAAACCATGACTGTTTATTAGGACTATATCTGCATTTAGGGCTCTGTACATGCCCGACAGTTCGTTCATATGAACCATAGTCCACTTGAGGACGTTCTGCTGAACTACAGTGATTGTGTGATTCACTTAGATTTGGCTGCAGGTCCATCTTCATGCCTCTCCTGGGACTCATCATAGCCATTCCTCCTCTTCCTGTAGGTCTCAGGGTCGAGGTAGGTGATGATCACACCAACGAGATTTAGGGAGGCTGCCCTAATTCTCCTATCGATGATACTGGAACATTCATCAGGTTTCAGCTTCTGATTGCTGTAGGAGTATTTCATCCTATATTGCCGTTTGTAATGTTTTTCTCGGCAGTGTACAGGATGATTCCTACAGCTTTGCCCTTTGCTTCCCTGGCCTTCTTCACATTCTTGCACCTGTGTGGGGATGGCACCTTCACATACTGGGTTACTGGTGCAGAGGGCTCTTTCAGTGGCGGCATTTCTTCTTCAAGAACTGTCAGTTCTGGCATTTCTTCTTCAGTTGATTATTTGGGGGTTTCTGTGGGTTCTGTAGGGAGCATAACCCTCAGGATGCCTGCCGAATTCACGTCATTTGGAAGGTCCATCTCAGGGAGGTTATTTCGCCTCAAGGCTAGCTTTGCTTGTTCTGCAAAGCAGCCTGGTTGGGCAAGGTTGGCCAGGTGGGCATGCATCAAGGCAATCAGGGTCTTGACAGCCAGGTTGTTGGGCAGCTGCATGATGGGTGGCTGCGTTTCTTTAATCGCCGTTTTGGTAATTTCGGCTGTGGCTTTGGCTGTCTTTTCGATCGTTTTCTCGACCTTTGCTGTAGCCTTTGCAGTGTTCTTTACTACTTCACTGAGTAGTCTGGACTCTTTCTGTGCTTGTACTTCTTGCTTCTTTTCTTCTACCTTTGACATCTCTTTCCTTCTGATAGGGCAGCTACCAGAGAGTGTCCTATGTTCGCCTCCACAGTTTAGGCATTTTTTGGTAGTGTTTTTGCAAGTTGTGAACCTGTGTCCAGTCTGTCCACATTCACTACATTTTTCAGCATTCTTTTTTGTGCATTTACCCTTTGTGTGGCCATATTCGTAGCAATTCATGCATTGAATTACTCGAGTGAATCGTTCTTCGATCTGGGCCGGGTTTATGCTGTAATTATACAGGTTCAGTCCTTGGTCTTTGATTTTTTTTTGCAGTCTGTATGTCATGGAATCGAATCTTAACAATTCCATGTTGTGGCATCTTATAGACTTCATCGATTTGCAGGCTGAGTTGTCTAACCAGTTCCTCTTTAATCTCTTCATTAGAGTGGCTTGTAATATACGAGTCCACTTTTTTTACGACAATAGTCATCTTAGCTTTTGTCTCAAGGGGCATCTGGGGGTCAAAGCCTGAGTTCTTAAGCTTTTGTCGGAATTCTGGTGACATTATCTTATCGGCATCGGTCAGAGTCTTTGACAAAACAATGTAGCCATTCCTTGCATCAATGATTCTCAAGAAATGGATGGTTCCAAACGCATAGCTCGATCCTACACTGCAAAAGGTCCAAGTCCTGCCTGTGTTGTCAGATTAAAGCCTAACCAGGTTGGCTATGTAGACGGTGTCTAACTAGAGTTGGCAGGAGTGTTAGAGTGGCCTGCCGCCGTTCCCTAAGCCTAACCAAGGTGGCAACCTCCAGTATCCCAACTAAGGGACCCCTTTGAGACCCCGACCTTCGCCGGGTAAACTGCAGGGTTCGCTTTCGGAAACAAACGGTGTTATCCTAACGCCGAAAGTGGTGGTAAAGGACAGGGGGGACAGGTGTGTGCCTACAAGGATCTCTTGTAGCACCGAGGTGCTTGGCTCGAGAGAGCCGAGTGTCAAACCCTTACTATGAAGGGATCTCTTTTTAGTAGGCCAACTCCTTCAAGATGTCAACTCCTTGGCAGAAGGGGTACCTTCTTGGGATTAAGTCAGGTAATCTAGGTAATTCTTCTTGCTATAAGTGTTACCCACTTAGCAATGTAGATTAAGACTCTTCCTTAAAAGAGTTCTTGTAGCTTCTTCTTCTTCTTTTGAGGCTTCTAAATAGCTTCAGCTGGAGCAGGTAAGATTTGAGCAGGTGCTGGTAGCTCAGGTGACTGATGACTGATGGCTGATGTAATGACTGATGACTGATCACTGATTACACACACAGACGAAAGAAAAAAAAAAAAAAAAAAAAAAAAATATATATATATATATATATGTTAAAAGAGAGAAAGCATGTTTTATAGTCCAGCTGTGTATCTGATCAATAATAGATTTTCAGAATAGACCTTTGTTGGTAACGTAATTATTTTCATTATTATTATCACTATTATTGTTGTTATTGATTTTTTGTTATTATTGTAATAACCATCATCATTAGTGGTATTGATACCAATATCATGGTCATCACCACTATTATCACTATATTTAAGTAGGATCATGCAAAAATAATTGCACGAGATTTCCTTGTGATAGGCAGTAAGTT
>NW_028234412.1:34820893-34828393 GCF_977035675.1 Penaeus japonicus
CATTTTACCACACTAATCACAACCTCCCGAATGATCAGTTATCAAACAATGCTCCTAAACATGCTCGGCACTCCTCGCCCAGGCCACTAGACCCATCTCCCGACCCATATTCCTCAAAGTGCCACAGCTCTTCAGAACATCAAACTGCAGTAATCATTGATGCCTCAACCAATTAAAACTACCTCACGCAACACCTCAGGAACACAGCAGTTAAGTCTCCATAACCCCATACACACCAAAACTAGTATGGTAAGGTTCAAATTTGAATAAAAAAAACAACAAAAAACAAAAACAAAAAAAACATGTTCCTATCACTGATCACAGTTCAGCAAGAAACTATAGAATTAGGCAGAATTTTCTATTAGGCAAAAAAAAGAAAGAAAGAAAGAAAGAAAAAAAACTTTTCAATATATAAAAATAAAAATAAGCTGACTAAAAAAGAACCCGCAGTTTAGAGAATCTTCTGAATTTCGTCCTCCGGCCCAGGGTCTCCTTAAACCGAAGATGAAATTCAGGAGGACTTCAGAATTGTTGTCTCGTATTCCAATCAACTTATTTTGTGAATTGTATATTTTCCTGGCATATTTGGACACAGTAGAGTGTTTTTTTTGGTCAGCCTGCTATCACCACTGAGTATGCAACATGCCACAATATCAAAAGCTGATCATATGACCTTCTTATCAGCATTAGGATGTTCATTCAACTTTCCTTGATAACAACCGTAACATCACAACGCCAGCTTGTTAAGGGTTATGAGACTTTCCTCTTCCTCTTTGAAGGATGAAATAAGCCAGGGCTGTTTGCAAGTAACATTGCCCTTCAATATTCGCTATAGTGATTCACGAATCCTATTGTAATCATGAGGGCTGCGTAGATAACATATGGATAACGAGACTGAAGAAGCTAAATGATAATTGCATGAAATAGTTTTCCAGTTGCAAAACTTTCGGTATTCTTTTGAATTTGTAAGTAAAGCTTGTGATGTGTAGCAAGGACACAGGCTAAGTCTGTTTTTATTATTATTATTATTATTATTTTTTTATGGAGTATTGCATAAAGTTTAGTACTATACAAGGCTGCCTTCACTATTTTGGACAGAACTATGATCTCAAAAGTTAAGAGAAGCCAAGATCCTTTAAAAAAAAAAAAATAATAATAATAAAACAAAAATAATAATAAAATAAAAAATAACGATCCGGAAGTATTCTATGACTGCGAGCTTAAGCTAACTCAATGCTTCCAATAACATATCAACAAAATACCTCATCAAGTCTTAAGAAAATTCCATCCAGTTTGCAATATCATGAGAGCATTTGACTCAGGAACCTAGAACCTCATACATCATACATCGAACTCAATGAGGAAAGTGAGTGAAACACGTTTAACGACCTCCATCATCTTGCAATGAACCTTCCTGTTGGATTTATCACGGATGGCCATTCACCTAAGTTTTTTTTTTTTTTTTTTTTTTTCTTTCTCATAAGAGATCTTTTGAAACTCTAGACACGACTTCCCTTACAAAATGGAAGATCTTTTTGACTACATGATTTGGGATCTTACTTACGGCTTGCAGAAAGAAGTTTGCCCCCCCCCCTCTCCTCATATAGCCAAATCGTTAATGATGAAAGTGTATGCAACTCATTGTCAAAGAGAGTCATAGAGCCAATGTGGTTGCAAAGTGATTGGTTGAGCCTTTGACGTCATTGAGTTGTTGTTCTTTTGTTGTAAAAAGGAAGTCAAATACTTTTATTCATTGTATTTTGGGATATTTGTAGAATCTACAGTTACTTGATCAATTTCAATAAGAATGAATATGAAAAGCAGCATGTAAATTAAGCAAAACATATGCATGACAATGATATGATGATGAACAAACCGATTGATGTATCAGAATATAAAGAAACCATATACTTAATCTATGATGATAATGGTTACATGATGAAAATAATGATAATGATAATGATGATAATGATAATGATAATGATGATAATGATAATGATAATTATGATATTCGTTATCATCACTATCATGATGATAAGAAGGATGAGGATTATGATGATGATGATGATGCTGATGATGATGATGATAATCATAATGATAATATTAATAATAAAGATAATAATAACAACCATGACATTATCAAAATAGTAGTAATGATAATGATAATAATATTGATACTGATATCAATGATAAACAATAATGATGAAAATAATAATGATAATGTTAATGATGATAATGATAATGATAATGATAATGATGATTATGATAATGATAATGATGATAATGATAATAATAATAATAATAAAGATTATGATGATAATGATAACGATAATGGTAATGGTAGTGACTATTAATATGATAATGATAATGATAATGATAATAATGATAATGATAATGATAATGATGATAATGATAATGATAATGATAATGATAATGATAATGATAATGATAATGATAATGATGATAATGATAATGATAGTGATGATAATGATAATGATAATGATGATAATGATAATGATGATAATGATAATGATAATGATGATAATGATAATGATAGTGATGATAATGATAATGATAGTGATGCTAATGATAATGAAAATGATAATGATGATAATGATAATGTTAATGATGATAATGATAATGATAATGATAATGATGATAATGATAATGATATTGATGATGATGATAATGATAATGATGATAATGATAATGATGATAATGATAATGATGATAATGATAATGATAATGATAATGATAATGATGATAATGATAATGATAATGATAATGATAATGATAATGATAATGATAATGATAATGATGATAATAATAATGATAATGATAATGATAATGATGATAATGATGATGATGATAATGATAATGATAAATCTGATAATGATTATGATGATAAAGATGATAATGATTGTGATGATAGTGATAATAATGATAATACCAGTATAATGATGATGATAATGGTAATAATGAGGACGATAATGATGATAATGATAATGATAATGATAATGATGATAACAATGAATTTGATAATGATAATGTTTATGATAATAATGATAGTGATGATGATAATGATAATGATGATAATAATGATAGTGATGATGATAATGATAATGAGGATAATGACAATGATGATAATGATGAAAATGATAATGATATGATGATAATGATAATGATGATAATGATAATGTTAATGTTAATGATAATGATAATGTTAATGATAATGATGATAATGATGATAATGATAATGATAATGATAATGATGATAATGATAATGATGATAATGATAATGATGATAATGATAATGATAATGATGATAATGATAATGATGATAATGATAATGATGATAATGATAATGATGATAATGATAATGATGATAATGATAATGATGATAATGATAATGATAATGATAATGATAATGATGATAATGATAATGATGATAATGATAATGATAATGATGATAATGATAATGATAATGATGATAATGATAATGATGATAATGATAATGATGATAATGATAATGATAATGATGATAATGATAATGATGATAATGATAATGATGATAATGATAATGATAATGATGATAATGATAATGATGATAATGATAATGATGATAATGATAATGATGATAATGATAATGATAATGATAACGATGATAATGATAATGATGATGATAATAATGATAATGATAATGATAATGATAAGGATAAGGATAATGATAATGATAATGATGATAGTAATAATAATAGTCATGAGGATAATGATGATAATGATAATGATAATGATAATGATAATGATAATGATAATGATAATGATAATGATAATGATAATGATAATGATAATGATAATGATAATGATAATGATAATGATAATGATAATGATAATGAAAATGCAACTGCTGACTGACTATTGCAATGAAAATACCAAAATTAAGAGCTGTTCTGGATCGTATTGTGAAGATAATGTAATAAACATTAATCGTAAACACTAATACATACATACATGCATATATATATGTTTATATATATGAATATATATATATATATATATATATATATATATATATATATATATATATATATATATATATATATATTAATATATATATATATATATATATATATATATATATATATATATATATATATATACATATACAGACACACACACATACACACACATATCTAGTATTCCAATTTTCTTAATACTTCCATATCGTCCCAGAACACTCTTCATAAATAATTTTGATCGCCCTCCGCTGATATGCCCATTTCATCGAATCCCCCTCTTTTGGGTCATGTTCAAGACTTCAGTCATATTAGTCTTCTTTCTGCTCTATACCTTTGTACTGGTCTTACTTTTTTCTTTTTTTTCTTTCTTTCCTTTGTTATATAAGACTCCCCGTACCCTCTTCCAATCAGCTTGATATCTGTGGATTAGTCCCTTAAGCTCTTGCATCATCGCCTCTGGTTCATCATCTTAACTGTGTTACTCTGACTTCTTATTTCTAGATTCTTCTGACTTCGAAAGCGATCGCCCTTTTTTTCAACTAATTTTCTTAGTTTCTTTGCCTGATATGTAACAACAACAATAACAGTAATACTAATGATGATAATGATTATTATTAACATTAATGACAATAACAGAAATACTAATGATGATAATAATTATCATTATCATTCAAACTATTACCAAATCTGTTAAAGCATACACCATAAGTTTTGGGCGATTATATCCCTGATGAAAATAAATAAGTACGGGCTTAAGGTCAATCCTTGGTGTGGCGCTATTTCCCTATAAATATTTTATGCACTTACAAAATTAGTGCGAAATAGGGTTTTAGCTCCTTCACGCATAATCTTCTCCAGCTTAGCATGTTTTCAATAACAGCGTTCACTCGCATACACCTGCCTTGGTACCTTGCAATTTTTTTTTTTCGAGATCCATTCAAAAGCTATATGGAGGTATTTCTACATATCAAGACATTTGCCAATTAAATACCTTGCTGCTAAAGTCGCGGTAGTTATCTTATAATCCTGTATGAGCCCAAAATATTCCTCACATATTTCCACCCTAAATGTGCTTTCTATTATCCTTCCCTCATACTGTTCATTAACCTAATACATCTACAATCCCCAGCATCCTGAATATCTCCCTCTTCTTCTGGCATTTTCCCTCGTCAATGAAGCCTTTCTCATTCCGAGGATTCTTCACGAAAAGGTTCTAGAAGGAATTGTTTTCACCATCAACACAACAGGAGACGGACAGTCCAGATGCATTCCTCTTGCAACAAGCTTACCAGACTCCGGGATGCTACGGATCGTTACGGCGATGTTACGTAAGAGGAAAAGGTTCCGTATTATGTACAGCACCTTTGGCGTTGCACTTTGCCATTTTGTGTAATTGCAAAGGTGTCACAACAGGCAGGATCATAGATCAAGGTCTTTCTCCTCTTTTACCACACATTGCTTTGCGGTCACCGATACATTTCTTTTTCTCTTAGCGTTTCTAGGCAAATAGACCACATCGGATGTTGCTCTCATAAACACACACAGCCCTTGTTGCACTTGTTTTCTAAAAAAGAAAGAAAGAAAGAAAAAAATCTGGAGGGATGTGATTCCCACACCAGAAATAAAATTGTGTAAGAAAGAGGAGAAAAGGAAATTTAAATATGCATTTCATTACACCATGACATGCTTATCACTGCTACTCGTTTACATATGATATTGATACAAAATATGATTATACTTAAGCCATCTTGTACTTTTTTTCTCTTTCTCAGAATTTTATCAAATTGGTGGATCTACATAGGAACAAGAGGGTGCACCTGCATACCTGTATATGTGTGTGTGTATGTGTATATATATATATATATATATATATATATATATATATATATATATATATATATATATATATATATACGCATAAACACACATCTCCTTATTCATTTTGATATATATATATATGAATATATATATATATATATATATATATATATATATATATATATATACATATACATATATATGTATGCATATTTATATTTCAGTCACGGGAAAACTGAAAAACGTTACATTCCTATTGCCACGTTTTGTTCTCAACTTATCATTGTTCTTCTTTTACAGAAAATTACAGATTCTACCCAAGCACATCGATCCCGAGCCATAATCAGGAAGCATGTTGGCTATTGCGTTTATCGTTTATCACTACATGACATTTGTTGATGTTATATTCTACGTTCAGTGTGTGCAGCTCCACAGCGATATATTGCAGACCTTGATGAATCATTTTTTTTTCTGTTATGCGAATACGTTCATGTGAATGTGTGTGTGTGTGTGTGTGTGTGTGTGTGTGTGTGTGTGTGTGATAGAGAGAGAGAGAGAGGGGGGGGGGGGGGAGAGAGAGAGAGAAAGAGAGATAGAGAGAGAGAGAGGGGGGGAGGGGGGAGGAAGAGAGAGAGAGAGAGAGAGAGAGAGAGAGAGAGAGAGAGAGAGAGAGAGAGAGAGAGAGAGAGAGAGAGAGAGAGAGAGAGAGAGTAGGTGAGAGAGAGAGAGAGTGAGAGAGAATTTGTGCTTGCAGAGATACCAAATACGCACTGTCTGTATCATAGTTAATCTTTTTGCGTCTCAGTGTTCCTTGTTAAATTGTAATTAACCTACATACACACACACTCAGTTACTCATTCTCTCTCTCTCTCATTCTCATCGAGCACTCTGATCAACCACCCCCCTCTCCATCCTCTCTCGCTGCCTCTACTCCTCTCGTTCTCTCTCTCTCTCCCTCTCTCGCTCTCTCTCTCTCTCTCTCTCTCTCTCTCTCTCATCACCTCACATCACATCTCACTCCTCCCCCCCCCCCCTTCTTTCTCTCTCTCTCCCCCCTCCGCTCATTCTATCAACCCTACCACACCTCCTCTCTCGCTCTTCCTCTCTCTCTCTCTCTCGCTTCCTCTCTCTCTGCCTCTCTCTCTCTCTGCCTCTCTCTGCCTCTCTCTCTCTCCTCCTCCTCTCTCTCTCTCTCTCCTCTCTCTCTCTCCTCTCTCTCTCTCTCCCCATCCTCTCTCGATCGGTGGCTCTCCTCCTCGCTCTCTCTCTCTCTCTCTCTCTCTCTTTGCCTCTCTCTGCCTCTCTCTCTCTCACCCCTCTCCCCCCCCCCCCTCTCTCTCTCTCCCTCCCCCCTTCCTCCACTTCCCAAGACAAATAAAACCGCTGCATCTGGTACTGCTGACTTGACTACTGTTAATGACCACCTCGCCATCATTTATCATTTAACTCGAAATTCGAATTTCTCGTCTAATTTGACTTTCCTTCTGCGAGTTAAAAGTCCGTCCCACAAGGAGACGTAGCTTTTGAACCTGGTGGTTATGGCGGCGCTGGCTTTGCGGGGCCTTGCGGCTCTCTCGGGCGTGGCAGTGGATGGGGCCTGGGTATGGTGGGGTGGACCTAAGTATAAGAGTGGAATGAATCACGACGGTATTTTTGAAGGAGA
>NW_028234412.1:34833393-34835893 GCF_977035675.1 Penaeus japonicus
CAGTGATCAACAAATGATTAAACGGAAAAAAGGAAGCTGTCTAATCCGCACTGTTAATTTTGCGGGACACAGGTTACAAATCTCAAGTGAATCCTCAGCTCTTGACTTTATGTATAAATACATGCATATATATATATATATATATATATATATATATATATATATATATATATATATACATTATTGATAAGTGTAATTGTAATGTTCCAGATATCCGTCTCTTGTGCAGTGAATTTACTTATTCCCGTGTATACTTTTCCATGTGCCACAATTAATCGGGCAATTTAGGAATCTTGGAGTTTTTAGTAATAGCTAGGGATGGTGTCCCCCCCCCCCTCCCTCCCCCACTCCCCCACCACATTTCGCCGGTTTACTCGGCAGATCGGCATAATTTTTAAGGTGAATATTTATTGGCAAATATTCGATTTATGTTATTAGTTCTTGTCGTTGATATCATGGTGGTTCGGTTCATAATTAAAGCTTAATTCTTATTTAATTACACTCTGTCACTGCCCGAAAACCCTAAGACTATCATACAATTAAACAGAAAAATCTCCTACTCGGCAACTTAAGACGTGACACCCCCCCCAAAAAAAAAAAAAAAAAAAAAAAAATCTAGCGCCGCCCATGGTAATATCTTTCGTAAGTAGAAGAATATTGATTCATGGATTATGGAGGTGATCATGATTCGTTTCCGGTATTTATGTTGAATTTAAAGAATTCATCGAAAAAGTGATCTATCATAAAAAAGTGGTTCATTTTGCAACTGGAATTTTGGGCACTGACAGGTGGTTCTTATCTTCATTATTAATACCAGTTGCATACATGATATCAGAAAAAAAAAAAAAAAAAAAAAAATTATTGATTTTACTATTAGTATTGTTATCATTAAAATTATTATCATTATCATTATTATAATCATTATTATTATCATTATTATTGTTATAATCATTATTATTATCATTATTATTGTTATAATCATTATTATTATCATTATTATTTTTATAATCATTATTATTATTATTATTATTATTGTTATAATCATTATCATTATTGTTATAATCATTATTATTATTGTTATAATCATTATTAATATCATTACCACTACTATCACTATCATCATCATTATTAGTCCTTTAGTCCTACTTTCGCATAAAGGATCAACAAACGTGGAAGTCAAGACACAAAGAAATAACGCATTTCCGTTGTTACGATAAAGATGATTCCCAACATAATTAAAACTATAATCCCAGCTCGATCTTGCATTCAACACCAAGGAACTTCAGTTAACATGAAGCCACAAGACAAAGATAGTGTCAACGTAATATATTAATCATATTTAATCAATTCACAAGGAAATCTAAAGAAAACGAACATAATTCAATCATAGTAATGAATGCAACGTATGGAGACAAAGTGTGTAATTCAATCATAATAATACAAATTGAGATTACTAAACGAGTACATTCACAACAATTACTCTTTTGTGGCAGATTCACAGCTGTGGTTCTTTAAAGGTGAAATGCCAGAGCTTGGCTGGCGTCGGGCGGTGAAATAACACATGAGAAACCGTGTTTACTTTTGCCGCTTTTGAGTTCGTCTGAGAACTTTTCAGGCCGATTGATTGCTTGGCAGATAACGTTTTTGATGATAATGATGATAATGATATTGACAAATGATGATGGTGATGCTGAGAATGATGAAGATCGGGGTGTTTATGATAATGATAATGAGAATACTAATAAAGATAATGATAAAAATGATACTTTAATCTAAAATTATGATAATGGTAATAATAATCATGATGATAGCAATGATAATGATAACATTAATGAGGATAATAATAATAATAATTATAAAGATTATTGTAATCGTGGTAACAATTATGATTATCATGATATATAACGATAATACTGATACTGATAATGATAATTATGATATTGATAATAATACGGATAATGAAAATAACAATGATAAAATATATGCATATATTGATATATTGATTATTGCCATGGCGATGGTTAGTGACGACGTTGCTGATTCTGTTGATGTTTATCGATAATGATGATGATGGTCGTTATTACTATTATCATTAATATCTTTGTTTTCAATAACTTTTCAATAACTTTCAATCATTTCAGAATCGGTAGAATCATTCCTGTTACTGTTATCAGTAATATCATTATCATTATTAATAACATTGGGCAATGAGCTTCATATTTCATAAGAAATATTATCATTAACATTATAGTTATTATGTTCAACCTTCTTACTAATATTCAATACCACTACCATTGCGATGATAATGATTATGAAGTAAAAACACATTGACATGCAAATATTTACGTGACCCTTTTGAATAGTGTACAAAAAAAGGTATAACATTTTTAAATATTTCACTGGGAACAGTCTTAGATATCTCTCCCTCCCATATTCGTCCACGTGCATGTAATATATATTGGAAAGTGACTATAGTAATCCTCAAGATGTCAAGGACAAC
>NW_028234412.1:34863393-34865893 GCF_977035675.1 Penaeus japonicus
GCAACGGCTAAAGGTAAAGCAAAGGCTAAAGGTAAAGCAACGGCTAAAGATAAAGCAAAGGCTAAAGGTAAAGCAACAGCTAAAGGTAAAGCAACAGCTAAAGGTAAAGCAACGACTAAAGCTAAAGCATAGGCTAAGGGTAATACAAAGGCTAAAGGTAAAGCAACGGCTTAAGGTAAAGCAAAGGTTAAAGGTAAAGCAACGGCTAAAGGTAAAGCAACGGCTTAAGGTAAAGCAACGGCTAAAGGTAAAGCAAAGGTTAAAGGTAAAGCAACGGCTAAAGGTAAAGCAACGGCTAAAGGTAAAGCAAAGGTTAAAGGTAAAGCAACGGCTAAAGGTAAAGCAACAGCTAAAGGTAAAGCAACAGTAAAGGTAAAGTAATAGCCAAAGGTAAAGCAACGGCTTAAGGTAAAGCAACGGCTAAAGGTAAAGCAAAGGTTAAAGGTAAAGCAACGGCTTAAGGTAAAGCAAAGGTTAAAGGTAAAGCAACGGCTAAAGGTAAAGCAAAGGTTAAAGGTAAAGCAACGGCTAAAGGTAAAGCAACAGCTAAAGGTAAAGCAACAGTAAAGGTAAAGCAATAGCTAAAGGTAAAGCAACGGCTTAAGGTAAAGCAACGGCTAAAGGTAAAGCAACGGCTAAAGGTAAAGCAAAGGTTAAAGGTAAAGCAACGGCTAAAGGTAAAGCAATAGCTAAAGGTAAAGCAACGGCTTAAGGTAAAGCAAAGGTTAAAGGTAAAGCAACGGCTAAAGGTAAAGCAAAGGTTAAAGGTAAAGCAACGGCTAAAGGTAAAGCAACAGCTAAAGGTAAAGCAACGGCTAAAGGAAAAGAAACAGCTAAAGGTAAAGCAATGGCTAAATATAAAGCAAAGGCTAAGGGTAATACAAAGGCTAAAAGTAAAGCAACAGCCAAAGGTAAAGCAACGGCTAAAGGAAAATCAAAGGCTAAAGGTAAAGCAACAGTAAAGGTAAGGCAACGGCTAAAGGTAAAGCAACAGCTAAAGGTAAAGCAACAGTAAAGGTAAAGCAACGGCTAGAGGTAAAGCAACGGCTAAAGGTAAAGCAACAGCTAAAGGTAAAGCAACAGTAAAGGTAAAGCAACGGCTTAAGGTAAAGCAACGGCTAAAGGTAAAGCAACGGCTAAAGGTAAAGCAACGGCTTAAGGTAAAGCAACGGCTAAAGGTAAAGCAACGGCTAAAGATAAAGCAACAGTAAAGGTAAAGCAACGGCTAAAGGTAAAGCAACAGCTAAAGGTAAAGCAACAGTAAAGGTAAAGCAACGGCTAAAGGTAAAGCAAAGGTTAAAGGTAAAGCAACGGCTAAAGGTAAAGCAACAGCTAAAGGTAAAGCAACGGCTAAAGGTAAAGCAACAGCTAAAGGTAAAGCAACAGCTAAAGGTAAAGCAACGGCTAAAGGTAAAGCAACGGCTAAAGGTAAAGCAATAGCTAAAGGTAAAGCAACGGCTAAAGGTAAAGCAACAGCTAAAGGTAAAGCAACGGCTAAAGGTAAAGCAACGGCTAAAGGTAAAGCAACAGCTAAAGGTAAAGCAACAGCTAAAGGTAAAGCAACAGCTAAAGGTAAAGCAACGGCTAAAGGTAAAGCATCGGCTAAAAGTAAAGCAAGAACTAAAGGTAAAGCAACGGCTAAAGGTAAAGCAACAGCTAAAGGTAAAGCAACGGCTAAAGGTAAAGCAACGGCTAAAGGTAAAGCAAAGGCTAAATGTATAGCAACGGCTAAAGGTAAAGCAACGGCTAAAGGAAAATCAAAGGTTAAAGGTAAAGCAACAGTAAAGGTAAAGCAAAGACTAAAGGTAAAGCAACAGCTAAATGTAAAGCAACGGCTAAAGGTAAAGCAACATGTAAAGGTAAAGCAACAGTAAAGGTAAAGCAACGGCTAAAGGTCAAGCAACAGCTAAAGGTAAAGCAACGGCTAAAGGTAAAACAAAGGTTAAAGGTAAAGCAACGGTTAAAGAAAGGTAAAGCAAAGGCTAAAGGTAAAGCAACGGCTAAAGGTAAAGCATCGGCTAAAAATAAAGCAATGGCTAAAGTAAAGCAATTGCTAAAGGTAAAGCAAGAACTAAGGGTAAAGCAACGACTAAAGGGGAAGCAAAGCAAGATCAAAAGCATTTTTTTGTGAAAGGAGATGCAGTGTGTTATGGTGAAGACGTCAATTATGGTGATAATGATAATAGTTTTGGCGATAGGGATAGTCATGTTTATAGTGGGAATGGTAATGTTGATTATGAGATTAATTAATTGCAATACCGATCATATCAATATGATTTGTTATGTATGAAAATAACATTACCAATGTCTCGATGACTAATAACAGTAATAAAAAAAAAATCAATAACACCCTCGAAGGTAATGATGATAGTGACAAAATTACCATCATTTTCCCTGAACATTAACAAAAGCATCATCATGATCATTCTAGAAGCAATAGAAAAAAATGACAACGAGAACACAGAAAACGTTGCCTGCCTAACAAGCAGAGGGATAAAAA
>NW_028234412.1:34873393-34875893 GCF_977035675.1 Penaeus japonicus
AACATTTCAATAACACATTCCCCTCCCAACTCACCCCCTCCCCTCCCCTCCCCCTCCCCGACGCCCATTTTCCTACGCCCATATTCCTACGCCCATTTTTCCCACGCCCCTATACACTCCAAATACCAGCCAAGCAAACCCTTCTTCCTTCTCATCACACAGACAAATAACACGCGGTTCTGACAGCGGTTCTGGCGTGGTCGGGCAATTTCCGGAGTCAGCGTGTTGCTAGCAATTGCACTACACGAGTTCAAACGGGGTGTGGTACCTGAATCTTTGGAATTCAGGTACTATGATTGGTATTCTGTTCACTATCATTACCTTTTGTGTTATGATAGGAATCGTTATCAGTATAATAATAATATTAATGACACTAGTGGTAATTAATAATAATGGTAATGCTAATAAAGATGGTAGAAAAGATAACCCGTAGCGATAATGATATTAATAATAATGATAATGATGTTAATGATAATGCTGATAACGGTAATGGTAAGCGATGATAATAATGACATTAATCTTATATATAAAGATCTAAGCTTTCCCTTTTCTGAAAATAACACGATGTGAAATACCATGTACTATATGCGTGTATCTATTCTCATGCCTCAGCTACATGTCTGGATTCCGCTTGTATTTAGATATATGTATACTGTTGTAGCAGCATAATTCACGTGCTGCCTAGTCTCCCTTGCCCTTTGTCTGACACTGACACACACATAATCTCTCTCTCTCTCTCTGTGTTTCTGTCTCTGTCTTTCTCACTCTCTCTCTCTCTCTCTCTGTTTCTGTCTCTGTCTTTCTCACTCTCTCTCTCTCTCTCTTTTTCTGTCTGTCTTTATGTCTCTCTCTCTCTCTCTATCACTCACTTAATCTTTCTCTTTCTCTCTCTCTATCACTCACTCAATCTCTCTGTCTCTGTCTGTTTCTCTGTCTGTCTCTCTCTCTCTCTCTCTTTCTCTCCCTCTCTCTCTCTCTTTATTACTCACTCAATCTCTGTGTCTCTCTCTCTGTCTCTGTCTCTCTCTCTCTCTCTCTCTCTCTCTCTCTCTCTCTCTCTTTCTCTCTTCCTCACTCTCTCTCTCTCTCTTTCTCTCTTCCTCACTCTCTCTCTCTCTCTCTCTCTCTCTCTCTCTCTTTCTCTCTCTCTCTCTCTCTCTCTCTCTCTCTCTCTCTCTCTCTCTCTCTCTCTCTCTCTCTCTCTCTCTCTCTCTCACTCCTTCTCTCACTCCTTCTCTCCCTCCCTCCCTTCCTCCGTCCCTCACTCTTTCCCCTCCTCCTTCCCTCCTTCCCTCCCACTCTCCCGTTCTCTTTCGTTCCCAGTTCTTTCTGCCTCTTCTCATCGCCTTTAGCCTTATCTCCTTCTCCCCCTCCGCTCTTCCTTTCCACCATCTCCGCCCTCATTCCCTGCCTGAGCAAATGAGCACTATTAGCGGGGCTGCTAATGGAAAAAAAGTGTCAAAAAAAAAGTGTCTATGCACTCCTGACCGTTCTACTTTCATTGCCGCGCTGAATGGGAACTTGAGGAGAGATCTGAAAACCTTAGATATTCCGAATATTCTCGTTGGCGACGCAGATGCTCTGCATATTCTCTAAAGTGTTATGATAAAAAGAAAGAAAGGAAAATATTTTTCGTTCCGAGGCGGCAGCTGTGAAAGGACGTTCAAAACAATATGGGGAAGAAAGGGGAACTTATAAGAAATGGGGGTGGGGGGGGGGGGGATCCGGTGATGTAATGATGTATGATTGATGGAAGATTATTCTGGGTTTTGATTTCGCATGTTAAGGAGCATTAAAACAGAAAGTGAAATTAATAAGAAGACGGAAAAAGGTGGAAAAAAACATGTTGAAATCTAGTAATAATTAATTCGCTGAACACTTCGCCGCTTAAAAAAGTGTATGAGTGTTCAAGGTTCGAGTCCGTAACGCGATCTCTTGAAACGCAAGACAAAGAAAGAAAACGAAAGACAAACCTCAGCCGGGGCTCCGTTTTCTTTGCTGTTTTAACCTCGGGTGTGGAAAAGAAGAGAGAACCGGAGGGGAAAAAATTCTCTTTCGCATGAATTATGTAAAAGCAACTGCCAAACGTTGCAAATGTTATCGGGTTTCTAGTGGACGTTGTTTTCCGAAGAATCGAGTTCGCTACATTAACTCTCAAAAGACGCCCCTCTCGATCTATACGAGTGCCATTTTTTTTTTTTTTCTGCGAGAGAGAACACTCGATCAAATCGGCTTTTCTCATTTTAGTTTTCCTTCTGTTATTTCTTCTTCTTCTTTTTTTTCCCTTTTTCTTTTTCTCTCCCTACGCGCGTGTGAATGAATGAATCTGCTTTATGATAATCACATCTTTTGCGTCGTGAGTCATCAATATGCCAAAGAATAGAAGTTCTTGAAGGAGGAGGAGGAGTGTGACCTCGTTGAGAATATGACCCGAGTCTGAGAAATGAACGAACTGTGACAGAAAGGGACACTCGAAATATCTAAGTGGAACGACGGACGG
>NW_028234412.1:34880893-34883393 GCF_977035675.1 Penaeus japonicus
AGAGGGAGAAAGACAGAAGAGAGAAAGAGCGAGAGAGAGAGAGAGAGATAGATAGATAGATAGATAGATAGATAGATAGAGAGAGAGAGAGAGAGAGAGAGAGAGAGAGAGAGAGAGAGAGAGAGACAGAGAGAGAGAGAGAGTGGGAAAAAAAAGACCAGCACCAGAAGAAATGACAGAGGAAAGAGAGGGGGAAGAAAGAAGACATAGAAGTGAGCAAGAGCAGAATGTGACTACAGAGAAGAAAGAGAAGCGAAAGAGAGAGAGAATGATGAGAGAGAGAGAGAGAGAGAGAGAGAGAAGAGAGAGAGAGAGAGAGAGAGAGGAGAGAGAGAAGAGAGAAAGAGGGGAGGGAAGGAGGAGGGGGGAGCGGGGTGCGGGGGGAGGGAGACCGACGAGAGAGGAGTGAGCGGGGGAGAGATGATAGAGGGACGAGGGATGACCGAGAGGATTGACGAGAAGAGAGGAGAGGGGAGAGCTGAGAGAGGAGAGGAGGGGGGAGAGAGTGGAGAGGAGGGGAGAGGTGAGAGAGAGTCAGAGGTCATGAGCGAGGATAGAGGGAGGAGGAAGATCAGAAGAGATGAGAGATGAGAGGAAGGACGGAGAGGCGGGAGTGAGGACGAGGAGAAACGACGAAGAGAGAGAGAGAGAGAGAGAGAGAGAGAGAGAGAGAGAGAGAGAGAGAAAGCGAAACAGAGAGAGAGAGACACCCGAAAAGTGAGGTTAAATATACAACTTTCCCGAGACTTGTTTTCTTAATTAAGCACTACAGCCTCTGCTGAGAAAGTTAGAAGGAACTTGATTAAGAACACATTCAAGCTCCCTGAGGAACAGTATGTACTCATCTCGAGAGAGCTTGCTTGCCTCGAGCCGAGTTCCGGAAAGAAATGAGTGTTCCATGTTATCTTATACTTTGATTTGGAGGAATGACGTAGTTGGTAACGTAAGAACAGTCTGTTGTTCTTGTTTTGAATTAGAATATATTTCGACTTTTGGTGACCGCGTAGGTACTCAAACGTCTCGCAAACGATGGGTTGTGATTTTGGATAATCTTGCTCGCTCGTGGTGCCATATGCGGTAATTGAGAATACGAGAAATCTGATATGTTCAGATTCCAATAAACTATAATCTGAATCGGAATTACCGATTTTGAGGGAGAAGAAACGTCGGCGCAGAAAGAGTCCCTTCGTGGGGATTTTTATTTTATTTTTTTTGAATAGGTTGAGCACGTGATAAAACACTCTTGGTGGTTTAATATAATGGCTATCTACTCCTGGCTCGTGGGGAAGGGTGTTGGGGGGGAGGGGGGGGGGGGGGAGGGGGAGGGGCACTATAGATATGCCTAAGAATTTCTTTGTATTGTTTTAATTCTAAATGATACTGGTATATCGAACGATGATCAATCAATATGGTATAAAGTTCGTAAACACGATACGTTTAACCAGACACGTTTCATTAGTTTGGGAGTACTTTTAAGAAGTCGTGTTTGCGCGGAGATATTGGCATACCTCACTAATTAATGTGCTTACAGGCATAGTTTAGTTGGAGAGGAAAATCTTGATCAAAGTGAAATACTTCTTTTATCTGAAGTAATTGGTAATGAATGTTGCAATAATGTTTGTTTTCGGAATTGATATTGTAACGTAATAAGTGATATATATATATTTTTTTTTCTCTTGATATAAAGGGACATCTTAACCCTCTTTGCACACGTGTATGTATACTGAATCACAAACACGCACATGTAAACAATCGCCCAAAGATGCAAACGAATGACAAAGCGACTCCTGGCACGACGGAGAGAGAATCTAAAGCGGCGAGAGAACTTTTGCCAAATCTTCCAGACAAATGATTGCGTCCCAGGAGCATCACTCTCCCAAGCTCTTATGGAGAAATGTCGACAGCGGATGATCTTCGTTCAATTTCGAAGAAGTTTTGGAATTGAACACTCGAATTGAACTCGGGCTTGCCGCTGTTGCTCTTTTCTTTCGAAACGTCTCCTCGACACAGACTTCACGTCATCACTGTCCTGACCGGAAGATACATTAAAGAAAAGATAGTGAGGCGGTAGTTTGGTTGTTGCAAGGCGTAATGTAACATACGGTGCGACGCATTTATCAACACTCATATTTTCATTTTTTTTTTTCTCCATTACTATTAATAATCATTGTTATTCAAACTGTGTTACGTTTCTCTCATGCATAGTCCTCCACTGAAAAAAATAAGGTTATTCAGTCCATATATTCAGAAGATTCCAAACACATCATATTTGACTGCTTATGAAAATTAGATATATTCATCTTTTCTCTTTAGGACATAAGCGTTGACAAGACCATCACTAAGGAGCTATCCCGTTAGGCCGGGTGCACCTTGACTTGACAATGATTTACTAGCTTCCATGTCTAGTTTTTGTTATCCCAAAAATATTTTTATATAAATATTAAGAATTGAGAGAGTCTTTAAAGTTCTCCTGACAGCCCTACTAGAAATTTCTCCCCTG
>NW_028234412.1:34890893-34893393 GCF_977035675.1 Penaeus japonicus
GAAAGTTATAGCGGTGCAAAAGTTTATAGTCGGTTACCAACATATCTAACAGACAAACCTAATATACTTAGTTTAATAAGGGCAATTAAGAAACACCTATTATCAGAATATTAGGCTGATCTTGAATTCATATAGATCAATGCTAATATTTCTGTGAATTCCTATTTTCAACAAATATATATATGTATATATATTTGTATATATTATATATAATAATATATATATATATATATAATACATATATATATATATATATATATATTTATATATATATATATATATATATATGTGTGTGTATACACACACACACACACACACACACACACACACACACATATATTTTTTTTCTTTTTCTTTCTTTTTTTTTCTTTCTTTCTTTTTTCTTCTTTTTTACTATTCTAATTACTTTGACTATTATATATCTTTACTTGGTTGACTCAGTACATATGATCAATATGCTTTGAAGTATTACATCATATATCAAAAAGACAATTTCTAATGTATCATTAAACCGAAATAAAGTTGACGAATCTCAATACTCCTTACCCACTCCAACCCTTATTCTCTCTCTCTCTCCCTTTGTCTCTCCTTTCAGAAAACTGAGATAGACGGATAAACCAGAAAAAAAAGAAACTAAGACGACTAATTACATTCTTGCACGGAAAAACTCATTGCGGGAAAATATGACACGACAGCTGCAGGCAAAGACACTCTCGCTTCCGTGAAGATTGTGAAAGCAAACCGATATCCGATTTCCCTTTCCCTGAGACGGTGCCCGCATTAAGAGAGAGAGAGAGAGAGAGAGAGAGAGAGAGAGAGAGAGAGAGAGAGAGAGAGAGAGAGAGAGAGAGAGAGAGAGAGAGAGAGAGAGAGAGAGAGAGAGAGAGAGAGAGAGATCCAGTGCGCTAACCAATTCCCTACCAGGTGGCTGAGAGAGAGAGAGAGAGAGAGAGAGAGAGAGAGAGAGAGAGAGAGAGAGAGAGAGAGAGAGAGAGAGAGAGAGAGAGAGAGAGAGAGAGAGAGAGAGAGAGAGAGAGAGAGAGAGAGAGAGAGAGAGAGAGAGAGAGAGAGAGAGAAATCAAAGAAATGAATGTAAAGACTAAATTCAAAGTGAACAGCAACCAAAATATGATCATGAGAGCGAACAAACAGCGGGAATAACTAAATATTAAAGTAATTACAGAGGGAGAGAATGAAAATTAAGATTAGTGAGAAAGAGAGGTAGTCGGAGAAAGACAGACAGGGGGGGGGGGAAAGGGGATTTAATGAATAGATAGAAAAAAAAGGCAAAGGGGAAAGATCGGATTCATAAAGAAAAAAGAAAGATAGAGATGAGGAGAGGGGGCTGCAGAAAAAAAAAAGTTAGGTTGATGTAGGTGTCCGGATAACATCACTGTGTTATCATCAACCTGTCAATCATCAAATTATCATCACCACTAACCTGTCAGTTCTTAGCCTGTCATTACCCACATGTCATCATCTCGATATTAATAATCAATTATAATGTTAATGACAACAATAATGGTAATAAACATAATGATAATTATGATGATGATAACAATGATAGTTACAGTAATAAATGATGATATACTTTATGTAAATTACAATAATGATAACAATAATAATGATTGCAGTTCTTTTGCTGCTAATAAAAATAGTAATGATATTGATAACAATATTAATGACAATAGCAGTAATCACTATAGAGACAATGACAATAATGACAATAATTATGATGATAACTTTAATACCGATGATAATTATAGTAATAATAATAATGATAATGATAATAGCAATGATAAAGATAATAATAATAATGATAATAATAATGATAACGATAATGATAATAATAATCATGATAACGATGATGATAATAATAATAACCATAATCATAATAATGATAATAACCATGATAATACTCATAACAATAAAAATAATAATAAAGCTGACAATACAACAACAATAATAAAAGTCAAAGACAAACAACCAAGGAAGCAAAACACACTAATGTAAATAATCTAATTGATATCTTCTTTACTCGTTTTAATGCAATAAGAGTAGATTATCCTCTCATGATAGCCCACTGATCATCTTTCATGAATTCGAAAAAAAAGAAAAAAAAAATCTGATCTCATTAACATAAATGTTTAAAGCACGAACGCATTGTGGGATAAATGTGGAAGATTTTTTTATGGCTCTTTTTGGGTGTAGGTGTAAGTGTGTGTGAAAGTGTGAGTTAAGGTATGTACGTCTGTGTAGGGACACTGGTTTGTTTGTTTGTTTGTTTGTGTGTGTGTGTGTTTGTTGTGTGTGTGTTTGCGTGTGTGTATTTTGTATGTGTGTGTGTATGTGTGTGTGTTGTGTATTTGTGTGTATTTTGTGTGTGTTTATGTGCTTTTTTGTGTGTGTGGTGGTGCTTACATGTGCGTACGTGTACGTTTGTGAATAATTACTTTGCTGATAAAAAGATCAGCTCTGAAACATTTCCAGAAACCAAAAA
>NW_028234412.1:34928393-34930893 GCF_977035675.1 Penaeus japonicus
TATCATTATCATCAATATTATCACTATCATTAATTTCACAATAATAATCATAAAAACAACAATAATAGTAATATTAGTAAAAGATAAATAATGATATTAATAACAGCATCAGTGATAATGAAAATAGCAGTGATGATGAAGATGGTCATCATCATTGCTATTAAATTATTATCATCACTATCAATACCATTATCACTCAGGAAAGCCAATCAATTCCGTTATCCCTTGACATTCTCCCAAAGCCATTACAAAAACATCCGATAAAAAAAACAAAACTTGTATAACTCTATATCGAAACGTGAGTGATATACGAGGCTTTTTATCAATAGGTAATATGTCAGTGTCAAGCGGTAGGCAGAGATGATGCAAAAATATTAAGCTTTAGATTCCACTAAATTGATTTAAACTCAAAGGATTTAAATGAGACGATTTTGTTTTATTAATTTTGCTTCTTTGAAAGATATTTCCTCTTTTTACTTTATTTATACTCATCTTTTTTATGTGTGATGATTATCATTTTACATCAAAGGAACAAACTTGATTTTTTTTTTCTTTTCTTTTTTCGTAGAACTGAAATACAGGAAATAGGTTAACTAAAACTAAAATCATGATACTAATGATTCAAAAATATGATATTTTATCAGATTTCCTTTTCACTGGTCTTAAGTAAGGTTTGAAATAGTAATGGTAATAACAACAACAACAACAACAATAATAATAATAATTATTATTATTATTATTATAATAACAATAGTGATAATAATAACAAAGATGATAACAAGAGTGTAAATAACAAAAATGAAAATAATGATAAATGATGTTCTAAGCAATGATAATGAGGATGAAGAAAAAGATAATTATAATGATAATGGTAATGATACTAATGCACAATTTGATGAGCTGAGATCATGTTAATCGAAAAAAAAGACATTTTGCATTAGTCTTAACTCAAATACACAGTAAGAAATTTCTCTACAACATTATCATTATCGTTCTTTATCAACCGAATGCAACTGAACCTTCCAGCTCTCTCTCACTTTTAAGAGCGCACTGCATGCAAATGTCTGCCATGAAGTTGCAATCGGACATGGAATAAATTTCGGATGCTGAAAGCTGTGGTAATAATTGTTTCAAAGACTAACCGTGGTCTGAATTTTCAAACTCGGGGATGAAAGGAAACCCGAAAACAGACTATCTTTTCGAGCAGGGAATAAATAATTCATTCTGGACAGTTTTGTTTCATTGATGTCACGGAATCGGACATTGGAAATAAAATGCTGATTCCCATCCGGGTGTTTGTTTTATCCTTTTTTTGTTTGTTTTTGTTTTATGATAATAATAGTAAGCAATATAGGAACAGCTGACGAGGAAATATACATTATTCATAAATATAGCAGGCACAACACATGTTTACTAGAAGATGAGACTATAGTTTCGAAGTCCAACTGGATTTCATCTTCAGACCTAAAGATAAAATCCAGGTGGATCTTCTAATAAACATATTTTGTGTATAGTGGGTTTATTTTCCATTTTGTCAACACGGAAGAATGTTTTGCAAGTCATAGATATAGCTATTGCATTAGCTATAACCTTAGGATAGAAATTGCCCAACTGGTCTTGCTGTTCGTAAATAAGGAACTGTGATTGTGTCTCTATTATGTTCTTGATATTTGACATTATCATTACGACCACTGTAGAAAACTCCTGCTTAAGTTTAAATCGGTAGTGTTATTCAGGAGAGAGAAAGGGTTCTTCCATTCACATCTATTTGCTGTCGTTTGCTAACTAACGCAGGGTAACACTTCAGCTAACCAAAAGCTAATTCAACACAAAGGTCCCAGCCTCATGACCAAGAACTCTTTCTCTCTTACGCCTTCCGCCTATGTTGTGATTTCGTCTTGAAAACCTATTCTCGTCCCTGTTAACCCAGCTCTGTTTGTTTGTTCACAATTCCAATGGTTTGTCTGTTTGCGTTTGTTTGTTTGTTTGTGGTTGTGTGTTTGTTTGTTCTTTGTGAAAGACTGATTTCTTTCCTAACACTCTTACTCCTTGGAGTTTTACATAACCTAGTTTCCATGACAGGATCATCACCACCATTAGCATAATCACGACTGGTTTTCTTTACTAAGATGAAAGCAAATACTGAAAATTATATGAATGTCATTATACTAGCAAACTATATTACAAATGAATTCGCTAACACACAGTGTTAGAAATCACTGCTCTTGAATTAAGAAACAAGAGAAGCCAATAGTAATAATAACAATAAAGAATGAGCAATGAATATGGAACTACAACCAGCCTGAGAATATTAGTTGGTGGGGAAACTCAAGAAAAAAATCCTGTGTGTAATCCTTCATAGAAAAAAAGGAAAAAAAAAAAAAAAAGTAAACACAGTTAAGTAGTCAAGATTTAGGCTCCTGGGGATATTAGTTTCTGGATAGTTAGTTGATAATGAGAATAAAATCCAGGATTTTTAAGTTGAAAATCAGAACTCATT
>NW_028234412.1:34940893-34943393 GCF_977035675.1 Penaeus japonicus
ATTTTTGATTTGAGTCAGTTTAAAATAATTATCTTTGAGTAAATTTTTTAATAGTGCAATGATTTATATATTTGAAGTTCTGTATCAATAAGTTGTTCAGAAATATGACCTTAAGAAGCAATTTTGTGGCTCCAGCTTTATGTTTTTTGGGAAATTGTGTACTATTGTTTGAATTCGTTATTATAGGTAAAATAATGGTAATGTGACCAAGTTGAGGAATGGGAGGAGGTGACCAAGTTGAGTTTATGGAGGAGGTCTAGAAGGATCAGTTGTGGTGAGAGAGAGGGGAGTTCTTGAAACGTATCAAGTGCAAAAGCAGTGACAGAAACTGCTTCAGAAAATCAGCAGACGCACATTACCAGCAAGAGATGAAAGAGGTAATTATTTACCCACAGCAAGAGATGGCAGAGGTAATTATTATTAGGTATAAATAATGCTGTTTATGTAAATATAATGTATGGGTGTGTGGATATTATGTATATACTGATACATATTTTCTATTATTTTAATAGGTTGCGCTTGTGTAATGTTGCTTTTGCCACAAATGAGAATATTGATATTGCAAAGGAAGAAGAACATATGAAATGAGAGATGATGCCGTACTGCGAAAAATATGATGAATCGTTTAGGGTATGATGTAGGAAAATGTTTTGTGAACAATGGTTTTAGATGGCTTAGCAATCAGAGAATTTCTGGATGAATCATTAATTTCCACTTTAAGCATATTTTACTTATTTAATATTTACTGTATCTTAAAAAGGAATTTGCCTTATAGAAAATTGCAGTACTTATTTTTTGGTATCAGGAACCGTCATATAAACATTTCTTATCATGTTTTAAGTGAATACGACCTTGTCAGAAGAACCCTTGTCAATCAGTGTTTAAATTGATTCTTTAATAGTAAGCTGGAGACATATTTTCTTGTTTTGAACATATTTCTTTCAATGGGACATAGGAGATGTCAAATATAATATATACCATCATATAAATATATATATATGTCTTTTTTTTTTTTTTTTTTTTATATATAGTCGCAAATAACTATTTTTTACGTTTTTTTTCTTTTTTGTGTTGATTAGCTTGTCTATTTACGTATATTTAGTTATCTACTTACTACTTATGTCTTTAGATTTTTCTAGTCATTTTTGATGATCTGAAGTATTGTTATTTTTTTCTGTTGATTGAGTCATGTTGATATGAATTTTCTAGTAAAAACATTTAAATTTTATGCAAAAAGAGGCTTTGCCATGTAATTTTTTTTGAATTTTTTTTATAAAAACTTATTTTTATATATGAATTTAAAAAAGAGTATAGTATTTTATGTTGTTTTATTTATGCTTTTGCAGATTTAGGTTTATTTCAGAATTTGTGCCGATTTTTGTGCCGTATTGTTTGCATCACTAAATGAAATTATTTCTTGCAAACCCTTTATAAAAATGAAATCTTTTGCATCTGCAAAATGTTCAAGTCACTTGGAGAATCTTTCTAATTTCATTCGCCTGTATGAGTTGGCATTGGAGAGCTTTTTGTTGCTCAGGCTACTAGCCTTGTAGCATTACTCTCTTGAGGTTTGGTCCCTCTTTTTGCCTTTCTATGAGTTGGTTCCCCTCTGAGGGAGAATGGTTGAAGGAGATGGTGGTTCACACAGGCAAATGGTGGAGGAATTGGTTGAAGTGGGCTGTTGGCAGAGAGGGTTTTTTAGGGAAGTAACGGAGTTCTAGAGGGCTTGGAATTGCAGGAGGTATAGAAAAGTCTGCCTAGAGGTGAGGCTCTGCGGAGTATAATTGAAATTGACTATAAATGAAGAAATGATAGCTATTAAAACGTTTTAAAAATTGTTTAATACAGATAGCGATGAAAAGGAGGGTGAGGTGACATACATACAATATTTGGCGTAGGTTACATGAATCTATCAAGAAATGTAGCTGAACGCTGACGCAAGAGAAAACATAATTTAATATTGCAACTGTTTCTTTGATTTCTACCTGAATTTGTTTGCTAATGCTGTGTTTATTCATGAGTACTCTTATGTTAATTCAAATAAATATCCTTTATACATAATCGTGTAAATCTATAATAAACACGCATCCTTTAATTAAAATTGCTTTCGTTTCGCGTGTACTCCCAGCTCGATTAAGTGAGTTGCTGTATAGATTCGGCGCTGTACTCCCAAGCTCTCCCGTGTTGCTGCTAGCGACTGAGAGGCCCAGAGTCGTACATTAAATCAATCTATGCGATGCTGCTATGGCTGTCAGCGATTAGAGAAGATCAACATTTTTCTGGATTTTCGTGAGAGAACGCGATTTATCCTTCCGTTCGCCATGGTTGTACGATTTTGCGCGCTTTCTGCGTACGCAGGGTTACCAACAGTAGAAATATTTCGGACCGCCGAATACGTTTCTGGGGCTCACCCCACTGCCTTGACGTTTGAAAAAATCGATTTGAGTTTTCGGGCCGGCCCCACGCAATTTATTTTCGGGTTGGTAACGCCCGAAACCTG
>NW_028234412.1:34978393-34980893 GCF_977035675.1 Penaeus japonicus
TAAAAAAATAATCACAAATATCTATGTTTGTTTACACGTCTCAGTGACAACTTCCCCCCCCCCCCTCTCACTCTCATACCATGTACCGTTTGTGCTATTTAACTCTTGCACTACCAATTGCCAATTGTTCGGGTTGTATTTTCAGTATAAGCTGAATTATTGTTCCTTTAGCCCATTAGTTGATATAGTGAACCACGTGGGTATGACCTCAAGGGGATCCATCAGATGGATACGAGCCAACTGGGCAAGGCGAGGCACACTTTCCTATCATATCTCGCTTCGATCTCGTTTTAGGGAGTAGCTAGGATTTACGGGCAGACGCTCTTCCTGCCACTCCAGCTAGTTCTAGGTACATGATAGGTAGGTCAAACCAAGGCTGATTAACCTCGTTAAGTGGACTCACGTGTCTCGACACTGTCATTGCTTTTCTGCACGAGATGGTTCCCGAGAGATGCCACCATCGGAGAATTGAGCGACCTGGAGGACGTCCTGGCTATAAGCCGAATTTGTGGTGCTCAGTCTGTGGCAAGAAAGTGCTACCAAGAACAGAGAGGAAGTGTTTAGTGGCAGATTGTCAGAATTACTGCCGTAACAGCTGTCTTGGGGAAGAAGAGGAATACAACTGTAAGACAGGCGAGCTAAGGGCACATCAAGGGATCCAACAAGGTTTTATGTTGAGGGAAACGGAGCAAACCCGCCTGCTCCTGAAGCATCTGAGGCAAAGTACAAGGCATGGGTCAATTTCAAACACAGCCTTACAGTCTGTAACAAATATATCATTAAACAGGCTGCGGCTCAAATGGTATCCACCCAAAAATAGGCCATACAACAGCGGGAAAAACACCTAAAATAAGCTTAAGTCTGGAAAAATTGGTAGCAAACAACAGTGGACTCTTGTCAAACAAAAACAAGGAGAACCAGGGGAAGAACTATCCCATCCTTGAACACAGAAGATGGCATTATGGCACTCACTACACAGCAAAAGGTAGATATATACAGAAAATGTACGGGGCAGAACCTGTCAGAGCATCCCCGATGATGCAAATAATAACAAGGGGAAAACTGACCCACCTAAAGACAACAAAGACAGAAGTCGAAAAAATCCTGAAGGACCTCAAGGAGACAGACGAAATAAGTCCACGCTTACTTAAAAGATTTGCTAGACAGTTGTACAACCCCTTTACTCTGCTGTTTAACAATTGTATATATAAAAAATGGCCATCGAAATGGAAGGTCAGCAACATCTTGCCAATCTACAAGAAATCAAATAAAACAGAAACCAAAAAGTATCGTCCTGTAGCACTATGCTGTCAGTAAAGTTCTTGAGAAAATAATTGGTTCACGCCCAACAGGACATCTCAACAAACACTCACTGATGTACTCCCGACAGTTTGGATTCAAGAGGAACCACCCAGCTGCTGATCTCCATCATCTGCCTAGAGCACTATCCTTGACCATAACTAATGCACTACGGTGATACCTGCTCTGGATATCGAGGGGTTTTCGATCGAGTGTGGCATGATGCCTTGATTGGGAAACTACGTGGAATTGGTGTGGATGGACCACTTCTCTACCTTTTCACCGACCATCTTACCAATAGGTACCCGAGTTTCGTCTTCAATACTAAGAAATTGACACAACATGTTATCGAATCCGGTGTACTACAAGGGAGTGTCCTAGGACATCCCATGTGGAATGGATTTATAAATGACTTGCTGCTTCTAGTACCTGAGACCGTTAGCTGACATCACACTGTCGGTTACCTACAATGCCGAAAATGAAGAAATGTCAGCAACACACATAAATGATAAACTGAAGAACACTCTAACCTGTGATCACAGGTGGTAGGTCAAGTTTGCACCAAACAAGATCCAACTCATGGTAATTACCAGAACTTAACCCACCATCAAACTCTACTTCGATGGTAAATTGCTACGACCTAGAGATGAAATAGGAATACTTAGAGTTTCCTACGATTAACAACTCACCTTCAAAATGCACATTGAAAACATCGTGAGGAAAGCATCAAGGAAACTTGCTTCCTTAAGACGCATTTCAAGGCTTCTTGATGTACGAGGAAGAGAGATCCTATACGAATCGAAGATATGAGAGCAATTGGTCCAAATGATCTCTCATATATTAGTAATGTAACAAGGATGATAATTAAAGGTAAAAGAAAGAAAACAAAAGAGAGAGATAGACAAATAAATAAAAGGATAGAGGGAGAGAGAGAGAGAGAGAGAGAGAGAGAGAGAGAGAGAGAGAGAGAGAGAGAGAGAGAGAGAGAGAGAGAGAGAGAGAGAGAGAGAGAGAGAGGTGACATAATCAGTTGTGAATGAAAGGAAGAGAGAAAGAGAGAGACGTAAAGAGGAAGAGAAGAGAGAGAGAGAGAGAGAGAGAGAGAGAGAGAGAGAGAGAGAGAGAGAGAGAGAGAGAGAGAGAGAGAGAGAGAGAGAGAGAGAGAGAGAGAGAGAGAGAGAGAGAGGCGACATAATCAGTT
>NW_028234412.1:34995893-35003393 GCF_977035675.1 Penaeus japonicus
AAAACACTGTCTACCTGGAATCCTTGAGGAGGTGAAGGGAGAGGAGGTCCCTCTCGACTTGAAGGTCGAACTAATTCTGTCTAAATCTATCAATGACCTATTTTGAGGAGGATACCGGGTCAGTACGAGGGGCAGCGACAATTCTTCTAATTGGTCAGGGAGCTGCCCGACCCGGCGGTGATTGGTCCACGTGGTAATGAGGCAGGACCTTGGCCACGCCCTCCGAACGTGGGCATTCAGGACTGACCTGGAACTGGGAGACATTGTGTTTAAGTAACTAGAAATATTTAATTATTGCTTCGATATGAATTTTGAATCTTTATCATATACAATAAGACCTTCATATCGCTCGACCACGTTACCCCAAATCGTCCCGATTTGGTAAGAAAATTAGATATAACGAAAAGAGAATGCCAAAATCAGCGATACTTAGCAGAGAAAACAGGAGATCCGTGATCAGTGGAGCTCTTGAAAATATACGAAGAGATCAGGAAATGCCGTGGCAACGTCTCGATTATTGCACAAGATCACACGGTTGTGTAATCAATGCAGGCTTCGAGATGGGCTGCGCTGGTTACAGGATTGACACGTCTGGTTGACATGCCCTTCTGCATCCATCACTATCGTATCTGAAAAACTTTATACACGTAACTAGTGCATACGATAGTTGTAGAGGGGACAGGGTAAAGGGCGTAGGAGCAAAAATTATGCAGATGCATGTTATAAGATAATTGATAATAGTAGTTATGCATTAACTAGCTGAAAATAACATGCAATATAATTTAAAAAGATATCAAAAGTATGTATACAATAAGTGCATTGCTAGTTATTAACATATTATTATGTCATAATGTGTAGAAACAATTAAAATTTAGCAAGTAAGTTATGCTAAGTTATAGTATATACTCATAAATTGGTATATTCAGCAATGATAAATATAGTACAAAAAAATACAAGAGTACGACTTGCGAATAGGCATCGGGTGATGCGGTAACTTGCTCGTAGTGCGATGCAACCAACACGCGACCAAGCTCGAATCATCAGCTGTTGCAAGTCAGGTATCTGTTTAAGATCAGACTGGGGAAAAAGTCATTAGGAGTCCCGGGCTTCAGGATGAACCCGAGAGTTGCAACAATGCAATGGGTTGACTGCATCAGGAACCGTATACAGCATAGAATGGTCCTGGTAGTCGACAGATAGTAGTTACCAGCAGGAACTATCTGCAAGGTATATCGAAATTAGTACTTCATATTGAAAAATAATCATATATGCAACAAAATCATATGATTTGGCAATAACAAGAAATAGGAAGTATTTACCTGAGTTCATGTTATTTGCTGACAATACTTACGTAGTAGCAGACCGGATTCATCGAGGGATGAACCATGTGCAAAATATGTCTGCTGTGATAAGTGATGAGTAATGAAAAAATTGTAAGTTAAGGTGTAATTCTTCCAATTACTAACTGAGTCTAGTCCTTCGGGGAGTGAAGGCACGGCATATGAGCCAAGGTCAGTAGCAAATTAGGGAGAACAATGTAAATGTGTATGATGCATGTAAAAAAAAATAATTAGCCAAATTACCAACCATATCTAATCCTTTAAATAGGCGTGACCGGAAGTCAAGATTTGAGGCAAAGTGGGTAAAAAAAAATATCATGAGTATGCATATGAAAGAAAAAAAATAATATTAATCCAAATATCAACCGAATCTAGTCCTTCAATTAATTAGAAGGCACGACATGAGTCAGATTGGATGAGACTGGAAAAAATAATTGTTAATGAGAGCTGAAAGAAAAATATTATTAATATAACATTGACCAGGAGGTCGTTCCGTTGAGGAATAGGTGATTTACCGTGATCGACCATGCTAGTGGTCGGTAAGATCATGCGCCAAATTGAACTCGTCCCGTGGGGAAACGCTGTCTTAGCTCGAGAACAAAGATAAATATGATGAATTAGACTATGCTAGGATATTTCAATTGCGTGGCCGAACTCGTCCTTCTGAAATAAGGTGCGGCGTAATAGCCAAGATCGGGGCAAACTGAAAGAAATACCATTAATGTGTGCATAGCTAATAAAATGTGGAGTTAGCAAGCCTAGAACGTCTGATAAGTGATAAGCGCGCTGTCTCTGTTTGAGAGAATTAATTGTGACGTCAGGTTGTCAAGATCTCCGAAGGCGCGATGCACCGGAGTGCGAAAAATAACCCGGAATTCGCGGATTATTCAATTGTGGTACCATATATACGCGGAATTAGGGTGTGAGATGCCTATGCAATGGGCGTCATGCAATGAAGGCCCGATAAGTGAGGTACAGTAGCTGGAGAAAGGCAAGGTTAAGCTGAAAAGCTATAAAATATGAAATGATAAATAAACCTTTTCCTGACTGACCTAGTGAACGTTGCGTTCAGTAATATCATGATAAGATATTTGGCGTTCCGATTGACCCATGAAATGTTTCGAAAGGTCGGAAACTCGGAGAGGCCTATGATGATAACATATATGTTTAATGTTGTCGAAGTCGACAATTGCTTAGAATTAAAAATAATGACAATCATATCATATGAAGATTAAAGTTACTTGCAATTAAACAATTAAATATGGAAGTAACAATAATCAATAATGCAATGAAAAATGCAAAGATAGTCGAATATGACTATGCCATGAAATAGGAATAAAGCTAAGAAACGAACATGCATCTGTCAACATTTCTAGCTAAATGTGATGATATATCATAATACGAAGTAATGAAACATGTTATGATATGAAATAATTGTCATAGAGATTGTAATGAATTAACAATCACAAGTACACAAAGTCATATGAGTAAACAAAATTATCAAAACATTGACTGTCGAATGTTGAGAAATAAAGAATTTCACAAAGACAGTAGAAATTGTTAATCCAATTATCGGATTACAAGATGACCGAGTGAGGTCAGTAGTGTGACCATTAATCGAATCACAAATGACAAAGTATGTCATGTTACAGAAGATGCAGAATTATAAGTCATGCATTAGAAATTTAGTACAACATATATGCACACAATAAGATAAATGAAAATGTAAAGAAAATCAGAGTTAAGATATATATAATTCTTAATTGTCCTAAACGATTTTCTTACGAATTCACACGTGCAAGAATGACATAGGATAAGGTCACATACAGAACGTCAAGAAGTGACCGAAAGGTCACGTGTGAAACTACCATCCTAATTAACACGGACATGAAGTTGACCACAAGGGACAGAATGGTCGCGAGAAAATATAACACATTGTCAAAGTTTTATGTTCAGTTTGACCATACGAACGGGTCATGGGTCAAGTGAGGTCAAGTCATATGCAAAATACATTTAATCTAATGTATATTGAAGCAAAGAGAAAATAAATTATATCAATTTCCCATAATGAACGAACAAATATATTAAATGCTAACGCAAAGTGAATTACATTCCCACGAATACATAGTATAATTCATATTCAAGAAAGGAAAATATTTAAATTCACAAGAAAAATAATCACACGAGATCAAATGACGAATCCGAAACGTGTAACTGAACATATTTTTGTTCGAAGAAGTCGACTTGTTAAATTTCGCATAGGAACGAAAATCACACAGACATTAGAAATTCTACATAAGAATTTTCGAAGTTATTGCCATAAGAAGATGATGTGATTTACAGTTATTTACTTAACTAACGCACAGAAAAACAAATCATGCATTGTAAGTAGAAAAATGTAATCGTAATTTCACACAGATAACGCAGAGCAATTAAGCGTAGAATGATAAAATAAGTAAACGAAACAGTTATTTTATCGGTTTCGTATGAAAGACTAATGTCACACCTTTATGTGAATTTATACGGAGTACGAATAACGTTGAAACGTTAATAATAGCAAACGTAAGATAACATGGAATAATTGTTAAACATTCGTAGCATAGAAAAAAAAACGAATAACGTACACATCGGGAGACACATAAAATAATGATGTGAAATATTACGTTACCGAATGTTAACGAAAAGTTACTTATTGAAATTAACGAAACGATACGTAGAAAAATATCACTAATTAACAAAAATGAGAATAGACGAAAAGCGAGGGTGGAGGCGGGGGAATAACGGGGGTGGATTTTTTCTCTCACAATAAACGGGAGAAAAAAAAATGCAAAACAATGGGGAGGGGGGGCAGGGAAACACCGGAGACACAGTGTCTAGCAACGTTATAGTGACTTACCTTTAGTTGCTGAGAGAAAAGAAGTAGCTTTACTGCGCTTGTCGTGTTTCCCCTCTTAGTGCTAGACGTTGATCACAATCACAAAATACACACTTAGACAATACTAACGTGGCGATAATTGTCCCAACCGTTACAACTAGCGTATAAGGTGGGATAGACAAGGGTTATTTAAGTACGCGCGGCGGAAAAAAAAAGCGGTTCACGACTTAAATAAAAATTAGGTTAATATTCTACACTTTTAACCTAAAAGTAGGAGGTACTTTCTCCAGATATCACTAACTATGTCACATAGTGAAAAAAAAACTAGAACGAAAGAGCCACTAGTATTCCTAAATTGTGCAAAAAAAATAGAAGGAAACTAGGTCCTAACAATTTGTTATTAATCAACAAGAACCAAAATATTTGTAGCGAGCGGCCTACGAAATATATATAATCAAAGACATATAAAACTAATACTAATTAACGACGTGAGGTTCTTATCCTGCATTTCCCAAAAAAAACTCCCCCATAAGAATATGTGGTGAGCAGAATGAATCTCACCGCTGCCACCAGTTTATGTGATGGTATTAAGATGTGTCTCTACTACTAGTTGTATGTGTAAAAGGTATATATCCTAAATACTAACACTATTTGTGTAATTGGCACGACGGGTCCCGTCCCGGGCACCCGAATATGTTGCGAGCAGAGATTGATCTAATTCCCACACATAATATATAAAGGGATGATGTTAAACACGGTAGCTAAAACATTAACAATATATTATAAGTCAAGATATATATATAACATTATTTACAAGGGAGGCACGATATATATATATGCAAGGGGGAAGCTAAGCCTATCGCAAAGCTAATAATACCTGAGATAAAGATATATCAATAACCCTAATATAAACACAACACTAAGGAAAATACAGACAATGCACAGTATATGAAATAAGCTAAGTCACTAAGGCACTAAAACACTGTCTACCTGGAATCCTTGAGGAGGTGAAGGGAGAGGAGGTCCCTCTCGACTTGAAGGTCGAACTAATTCTGTCTAAATCTATCAATGACTATTTTGAGGAGGATACCGGGTCAGTACGAGGGGCAGCGACAATTCTTCTAATTGGTCAGGGAGCTGCCCGACCGGCGGTGATTGGTCCACGTGGTAATGAGGCAGGACCTTGGCCACGCCCTCGAACGTGGGCATTCAGGACTGACCTGGAACTGGGAGACATTGTGTTTAAGTAACTAGAAATATTTAATTATTGCTTCGATATGAATTTTGAATCTTTATCATATACAATAAGACCTTCATATCGCTCGACCACGTTACCACCAAATCGGTCCCGATTTGGTAGAAAATTAGATAAACAAAAGACTGCCAAAATCACGATACTTACAAGAAAACAAATCCGTGATTCATTAGATCATGAAAATATTACGAAAGAGACAAAATGCCGTGCAAACGTCCGATTATTGCACAAGATCACACGGTTTTTGTGTATCAATGCAGGCTTCGAGAATGGCTGCGCTGGTTACAGGATTGACCCACTCTGGTTGACATCCCTTCGGCATCATCAACATCGTATCTAAAAACCTTTCTATCGCTCGACACGTTACCCAACACGTCTCCGATTTGGTAGAAAATTAGACTATAACGAAAAGAGAATGCCAAAATCAGACGATATTAGCAGAGAAACAGGAGATCCGTGATAGTGGAGCTTTGAAAATATACGAAGAGAGAGATAGGAAATGCCGTGGGCAACGTCTCGATTATTGCAAAGATTCACACGGTTGTGTACTCAATGCAGGCTACGAGATGGGCTGCGTGGTTAAGGATTGACACGTCTGGATGACTTGCCCTTCTGCATCATCACTATCGTATCTGAAAAAACTTTATACCGAATAACTTGTGCATACGATAGTTGTAGAAGGGGACAGGGTAAAGGGGCGTAGGAGCAAAAATTATGCAGATCATGTTATAAGATAATTGATAATAGGTAGTTTATGCATTAACTAGCTGAAAATAAATGCTAATCATACTTTTAAAAGATATCAAAAGTATGTATACAATAAGAGCTTGCATTGCTAGTTATTAACATATTATTATGTCAGTGGCGCGTTGAGGTAGAAGAACAATTAAAAATTTAGTCAAAGTAAGTTATGCTAAGTTATAGTATATACTCATAAATTGGTATATTCAGCCAATGATAAATATAGTACAAAAAAATTACAAGAGTACGACTTGCGAATAGGCAATCGGGTGATGCACTTTAAACTTGCTCGAATGCGATGCAACCAACACGCGACCAAGCTCGAAATCATCAGCTGTTGCAAGTAGGTATCTGTTTAAGATCAGATGCTGGGAAAAAGTCATTAGGAGTCCCGGGCTTCCAGGATGACCCGAGAGTTGCAACAATGCAATGGGTTGACTGCATCAGGTAACCGTTATACAGCATAAGAATGGTCTGGTAGTCGACAGATAGTAGTTACCAGCCAGGAACTATCTGCAAGGGTATATGAAATTAGTACTTCATATTGAAAATAATCATTATGCAACAAAATGCATATGATTTGGCAATACAAGAAATAGGAAGTATTTACCTGAGTTCATGTTATTTGTGACAATACTTACGTGTAAGTCGCAGACGGATTCATCGAGGGATGAACATGTGCCAAAATAATGTCCAGCTGTGATTAAAGTGATGAGTAAATGAAAAAATTGTAAGTTTAAGGTGTAATTTTCCAATTACTAACTGAGTCTAGTCCTTCGGGAGTGAAGGACGGCATATGAGCCAAGGTCAGTAGCAAATTAGGGTGAGAACAATGTAAATGTGTATGATGCATGTAAAAAAAATAATTAGCCAAATTACCAACCATATCTAATCTTTAAATAGGCGTGACCGGAAGTCAAGATTTGAGGCAAAGTGCTGGTAAAAAAAAATATCATGAGTATGCATATGAAAGAAAAAAAATAATATTAATCCAAATATCAACCGAATCTTAGTCCTTTCAATTAATAGAAGGCACGACATGAGTCAGATTGGAGAGACTGGAAAAAAATAAATTGTTAATGAGAGCTTGAAAGAAAAATATTATTAAATATAACATTGACAGGAGGTCGTTCCGATGAGGAATAGGTGATTACCGTTGAACGACCATGCTAGTGGTCGGTAAGATCATGCGCCACAAATTGAACTCGTCTCGTGGGGGGAAAACGCTGTTCTTAGACTCGAGAGAACAAAGATAAAATATGATGAATTAGGACTATGCTAGGGATATT
>NW_028234412.1:35010893-35013393 GCF_977035675.1 Penaeus japonicus
ACGAACAAAAAAAGCAATGAATAGTCAGACGTAGGGAGCAGATGTTGTAGCTCTTTCACTTATCTCTCGTTGGGAAGGTTGACTAACGGTATGGTTTTATGAGAGAGAGGGAGAGGGAGAGGGTGAGGGAGAGATGGAGGAAAGGAGGGAGGGAGGGAGGAGGGAGGGAGGGGGAGAGAGAGAGAGGGAGGGAGAGAGAGAGGGAGAGAGGGAGAGAGAGAGAGAGAGAGAGAGAGGAGAAAGAGACTGTGCACATATATATCCATACCTAATCAGATAAATATATGGGAGCTCGGTAGCCGAGTGGTTAGAGCATCGGACTTAGAATTGACGAAGATCTGAGTTCGAGCGTTCGAATCCCGGCTGGTGAGTCGTTACCTTGGGCAAGGAACTTTACCTCGATTGCCTAATGGTGTATACACAATATATGTGATATATACCCCCCCACCAAGATACAATTAGGGCCAGTAGGTGGGGCATCCGGCCATAACCCTCTTGAGAGGCCTAATTCCTGCAGTGGAATGATACAGGCTGATAGAAAAAAAAAAAAAAAATCAGATAAATAGATGTTTAGGATATTTAGAGACACAAACATAAACGAATAAATAAGGAGCGTGCGAGAGAAAGATGGATGAACCATATCCATCTATAGGATGCTCTTTTTCTCTTGTATTGTGCAAACACTTATGTAACCATTTGGTGCCCAGACACATATCTATATATCAATCTATCTATATGTATGTCAAGGTTCGACAGAAAGATCGACAGAAACGCACCAGAACAAACATAAGTTTATTACAGAGCATAACATCTAATACATACATAAATAACAGGCATTAGCATTGCAGGACATGGTGGGCAGAGGTCACATAGCGAAGAGGAGAACGGCGGGTCACGCACGCAGGGTCGCTGGGTGGGTGACCTGTGGAAATTTGCGAAAACCGCTCCTTTTCTGCACAGCCGTTGTGCCAGCTCTCAACACCGTACCTTCAACAATTACGGGTGACCCGATCTGACCTGAGGGGCGTAACTTCTGTGCACCGAGGTCAGGGCAGAGCACATGGGCGGTGCTTGCCGTCACATCCATCAATCTTAACGCATGCGGTGGTACCTTCTGCCGAGTCGAGTCCTTCTACTTGTTCGTGTATAGGTACTGACACGCCCGTACACGCCCGCACATACACACACACACACACGGCATAACTTCCAATCACAAAGCATAAGATCTAAAAACTACATACACATCCATACTTATTAACTGATCTCGCAGTTGTGACAATATAAGTGTATGTGTGTGTGTGTGTGTGTGACAAATATAAAAATATACGCGTATGAAATATAAGACAAACAGAACGAAAGCATAAGGAACAAAACATGTACAAAAAGAAACACACACCAAGAGGGGAATTGATAGTCGAGGAGCAATCACATGGCAAACAGCTGTGGCATTATTGGTGGAGTTAAGCTCTGGTTTCATCTTGTGAATGTATAGGGATTCTGAGATCAGAAGGTCGAATCTGTTAGAAGCTGTGGTTAGAATTTTGAAAACATTGTAAGTATAGTGGTCAACACATTGGACTTCCTCAACGAAATTGAACACCTTGAAATTGAAGACCGCACATAAATGGCTAGCTTTGACATCTAATCAATATTTACCAATGTCCCCCTTTCTGAAACAACCCAAATTATCCCTGACATGTATTCAGATGAATCAATGTCACAATTTGGCCTATTTAACAATCAGTTCAATTCTCTCATAAATATCGCCACCAAAGACTCTGCCTTTACCTTCGATAACCGCGTAATTTCTCAAATAGACAGCATTGCAATGGGCTTACCATTAGGTCTTAGCTCTGACATCGAATTTCTATGTCATCGTGAAAATAATTGGTTACAAAAATGTCCGCAAGAGTTTAAACGCATTTATTCGTGTATTCTATTTTTACGAAAGGTATAGGCGACTCCTTCGAAAAACTCTTAATCGTATCTTAATGACCAACACCCAAACATTAAGTTTACGTGTGAAATAGAGTAAGAAAACAAACTTGCCTTTTATGACGCCTATGTACTACCGTATATAGAAAACCATAAGCTCAATAGCATGGGTGCATAAATAACTAACAGAGCATACATCAGCTTCAATTCTCTATGACAACTAGATAACTTTTCTGTCAGATCAGTTTAAAACAAATAATTATTCTGACAATGCGTTCTATAGGTCTTACATTCTTCTTAGATAGCAAAATGGTTTTGTCCACTAAATTCCAACAGTCCCTAAAGAATAATAGATATATAAAACTACCATATCTCGGTAACTGAAGTCTTTCTATCCACAAACAATTACGTGAGATGCTGAAATATTCATTCCCTCAAGTTAAATTCAACGTAGCCTTCATTAACAATCATAATATCAAAAACTTTATAAATAAGATACCGTCTCCCTCAGAAATGTGTTCAAATATAGTATACCTATTTACTTGTCCTTGATGTAACTCAGCGT
>NW_028234412.1:35020893-35023393 GCF_977035675.1 Penaeus japonicus
AGAATCCGCCTTGGGCGATGGGAATTACAGAGCTTTAAATCAGGTATGTTTAAAAGTATTTAGATTACTATATAATCTAATAACTTTTGCAACGTGTTTGTGCCTATTTCCATTTTTATCAAGAGCTTGTTTACATTCCACGAAATAGTCTAATATTATCTATTTCAGATTCTCCATCTTATAATAAGCTTGACAAAAACTACCGGGAAAACAGTCTTAAGTTTTATCAATATAAAGTTTTCCTTTCAAGTTACGAGAGCAAGGTGATACCGCCCCAAAGCCTATATAGGTAAGATGAGAATGCTTCTATTTATACCAATAAAAAAAAGCAAAAACACGTCATCCAGCCAGTGTGAATGCGCGCCATCTATCGACAGAGCTGCAAACTAAAAATCGGAAGTGGCGTAGTGCGGCTTTCGAATTATACTGTACTTGCATTATGTATATGTATATATATATATATATATATATATATATATATATATATATATATAGTGATTTTAGAAATTTAAAATTTGGTCCTTTTGCTAAAATGAATTAGCAGTTCGAAAGAGTTTTACTTTTTATAAAATATTATGAGTTGCAATTATATAACTACTCCATGCTAATACGACTATATAACATATGTTTTACGCATATGATCATATATATATATATATATATATATATATATATATATATATATGTATATATATATATAAATACATATATATAAATCAGTTCAGTGCATTATTATTTACTAAGTATATAAAAATGAGAAGATAGGTAATATGAAAAAGTTTATTTTCTTTATATTTTTTCCTATTATTTCAGCAATATTATTTTCCGTGCTTGTGCTTATGCTTGTATACAAATTTAGGTATCTGTATACAAATTACACAACTAGGAATAGTAAAAGTAAAGTATACATGATATTCTTTTATTTGCAGCAAAGCACATACTGTGTTGTAAAGAACATATACAAAACAAAGAAAAAAAACAATTGCATGCAAAAAATAAGCAATAAAAATCAGGCAGACAAAACATGCAATCATTTATGAAATAACAAACAAAATATAGAAAAATCAGTAATCAAAAACTATGAAATTGAAATTAACAAACAAGCAGGTTGATTAGGCAAAAAAATAAAAAATAAATAAAATAATGATAATAATAAAATAAAAGTTAGAGAACAAAGGAAAATCCCAAAACAAAAATAGAAAAAGTAAGGTACATATGATGGGTTTTTTTAATTCTATTTGTACCAAAACAAATACCGTATTGTAAAGAACATAAACAAAAATAAAAGGATGAACATAAAATGTGATTCCATGCAAGAAATGTCATAAAAGTCAAGCAATAACAAACACAGAACAGAGAAATCATTCAACAAAAACAATTAAATCTCAAAACTACCAAAGAAATCGTCATAACATACCCCCCACCCCCCCAAAAAAAAAAAAAAAAAAATAAAAAAAAAATAAAAAAATAAAAAAAATAATAGAACAGAGGGAAATAATGAAATGAAAATATTCAACAAAACGAAACTGTTAGGAATGAACATCACAAATGTGAACATGCCAATATATCAAGCTAAGGAAAGAAATGTTAAACTTAAACTTGAATAATAAAATGAAGATGACATGCATAACAAAAGAATGTATTATTATTCAAGTTTAAGTTTTGCATTTGTTTCCTTAGCTTAATATATTGGCATGTTCACATTTGTGAAAGCACACTTTCAAAAACAAAATAAAAACATGCATTAGTAATCTCTCATTTTATAACTGAAAAATACATACGTTTATCCCAAATTGTCCTGAAAGCATAATAATAAAAAAAAGTCATAGACTTTAATTTACTGGTGACTCGCTTTACTTAATTTTCTTTCTTTCTTTTTTCTTACATTACATTGATATTTTGGCTTTCTCTTTTTGACCAATCTTTTATTGAAAAATCTTGCAAAATAATGTAGTTGCATTTATATTTAATATTTTGTGATGAGATTCTCAGCAACCTGACATATACCAGTATTTATTCGATTTTTACTTCTTATAATATTAGTTATCTTTGCTTTAATGTCTGATTTATGAAATAAGCTCTCAGTATATTCTTTAAATATATCTTCAAGTGCAGTGACAAATTCTATAATATGATTACTTACTTATTTCTTGATATTCGTTAGGTATTCATATATAAATATATATATTTATATATATATATATATATATACATATATATATATATATATATATGTATTTATATATATATATATATATTTTTTTTTTTTTTTTTTTTTTTTTTTCTTTTTTTTTTTTTTTTTCGGAGTGACACTGCACTAACATTCAATCTAACTTTGGTCTTTTTTATTTCTTCATTTTCTGTTAAAGTCTTCATGTACTCTAGAATAGACATACTGAATCTCTTGCCTTTTTTTTCTTTAGGAAAAACGTGAAGAACATGAGGAAAGTAATTTTTCTTCTTATTGCAGACCACAGACAGGTGATAGTTATGCCCACCC
>NW_028234412.1:35053393-35055893 GCF_977035675.1 Penaeus japonicus
ATTCTATTCTCCTAGCTTTCACTTATTAATTGTTTAAGGCACAGATACAACAACAACAAAATAATGCCTTTGAAACCATTAGCATGTAATTGGGTTACTCATTTAAAATTGTTATTTTGTTAATCCCTCAATTCATTTCAGTAAGTTTATTTATTACTCATTCTACTGGGTTTTAGTTTTGTTCCTTTACTTACTTACTAAACCATTAGTGCATATATTTACTTCTCTCTTTTATCTTACTCCCATACCGAATTAAATTTTACGCTGAGCTACCTTTATTTTCATTATTTTCTCCCATTATCACATTAAGTGGTATCACAGGTAATGGTATTTTAGCCGTCTGTCTTCGGAGTACTTATCATTAACAATAAAAAAAAAAAAAAAAAAAAAAAAAAAAAAAAATATATATATATATATATATATATATATATATATATATATATATATATATATATATATATATATATTACTATTGGCCGTAACTCTTATCTCCCTCTCCTTCACGTTTCGTTTTTATTTTCCTATTTCATACTAGATAATAACCTAGGCACCACTATTGGTTCTGTCCTATGACTTCTACGATCGTCATCACTTTCACTTAACGCAAATTAAATAGCGGGTGACGCGTCTCTGGCCAATTGCTCTGTTGCAAAGAGATCGTCTTGATGAAGGAACGGGAAGGTCTAAGGAAGCGAAAGTATAGTTCCCGATTTAATATATATATTTTTTTTTTCGACCCGCTCAATTGAAATTCTTGGAAGCTTTTTCGTAATACTTTTTCATTCTACTTGAAGAGTTATTATTAATCGCACGTATGATGTTACTAATACTATAATTTTATATGAATATACCAAAATTTCGTTAATAACTCTTCAAATGAAGTAATAATCTGAAATAACTTCCAACTTCCCAGCCTCTGCGTCTCAACGAGACCGAAATATCCACCAGGTTCTGTTGAGAAGCTCCTTTTTGTCTTAATATTTGAGCTTTTATTTAATAAATAAAGTCATGAAACACATTCTAGCCCCTTTTTTGTCTTAATATTTGAGCTTTTATTTAATAAATAAAGTCATGAAACACATTCTAGCCCCTTTTTTGTCTTAATATTTGAGCTTTTATTTAATAAATAAAGTCATGAAACACATTCTAGCCCCTTTTTTGTCTCAATATTTGAGTTTTTATTTAATAAATAAAGTCATGAAACACATTCTAGCCCCTTTTTTGTCTTAATATTTGAGTTTTTATTTAATAAATAAAGTCATGAAACACATTCTAGCCCCTTTTTTGTCTTAATATTTGAGTTTTTATCTAATAGAGTCATGAAACACATTCTAGCCCCTTTTTTGTCTTAATATTTGAGTTTTTATCTAATAGAGTCATGAAACACATTCTAGCCCCTTTTTTGTCTTAATATTTGAGTTTTTATTTAATAAATAAAGTCATGAAACACATTCTAGCCCCTTTTTTGTCTTAATATTTGAGTTTTTATCTAATAGAGTCATGAAACACATTCTAGCCCCTTTTTTGTCTTAATATTTGAGTTTTTATTTAATAAATAAAGTCATGAAACACATTCTAGCCCCTTTTTTGTCTTAATATTTGAGTTTTTATTTAATAAATAAAGTCATGAAACACATTCTAGCCCCTTTTTGTCTTAATATTTGAGTTTTTATTTAATAAATAAAGTCATGAAAACATTCTAGCCCCTTTTTTTGTCTTAATATTTGAGTTTTTATCTAATAGAGTCATAAAACACATTCAAAAAGTTGTTTCAGGGGAAGGGCATCATGGTTTAGGTTTTTAAAAGCCTAAGCCCCTCAACAAGACCGAAATCTCCACCAACAGGTAAATGGCCAGAGAGACGCGTCACTGTCAGTCACTGTCTACGATGCCATTGGCCAAAGCCTTGCCTCCGACGCTTTGATTTGGTAAAGTGATTGTGATTGTGATCGTGGTAGTCTTAGGAGACAAACAACAGGGACATTTAGAATACTATCCGGTATGAAATAAGAAAATAAAGAGAAGGGAAAATCGTGAAGGGTTATGGCCAACGGTTATATATATAAATGTAAATATATATATGTATATATATATATATATATATATATATATATATATATTATCATTTTTATTATCATTATCATTATTATTATTATTATTATTATAGTTATTATTATTATCATTATTATTATGACAAGCACTCCGAGGACTGACGACTAAGTCGTTAATTACTAATTATGACTCCTATAGGAAAAATAAGCGAAGCATATATTATAAATAAAGGGAGCCTAATGTAAAACTTTCCTTTTGTAGGGGAGTAAAAGAAAAGGGGCAAAGTAAATAATACATCCACTCCAGAGTTGGTAATTTAATCAGGAAAAAAATGATAAGTACACCCAACTATAGGCCAATTATTTCAAAGAGATTATAAACGAACGTATGTTTATTATCCGTGCCTTAATTCATTAATAAATTTAAGAAAGGAGTATCATTTTCTTAT
>NW_028234412.1:35075893-35078393 GCF_977035675.1 Penaeus japonicus
GAGGCCATGAAAGACCAAAGCGTAGTGGACGTAAATTGCATGACCAAGAAGGATGGGAATGTGCACACAAAATCCGGATTGTGTTTCTTGACTTTTTCTATACCAAAGATTCCTAGTACCGTTAAAGTTGGATATGAGATTATACAAGTAAGACCTTATATCCAAAAAAACAATTCACTTGCGGTAAATGTGCTGGAGCCCATGATACCACTGCATGCATGGAAAAGACACTCAAGTGTGCTAACTATGGAGCAAACCCAATACTTCTTATGCTTCAGCGGTAATATAACAATGTTTCCAGTGCAAGCAGTGTTAGTCAGCAGCTCATAGCTAAGGATCAGGAAATTTCAGAATTGATGAAAACTGTTACAGAACTAATGAATCAAATTACAGAATTGAATTAAACAATAAAAGAAATTGCTGAATCAACCCAGCAAAAAAGCATCATAGGGAGGATGATACCAAATCACAATCTGGATCTCACCTTGTCCAGCCGACCCCTACTAGGACTTCGTCTGGTTTTTGTTCTGCTCGTAAGAGCAGATCATCTTCCACCAGGCGTCTCCCTAGCAGTGGGGAGTAGGCCATGGAGGCTACTGTGATATTATTTCCAAAATTATTACATAATACATGAAAAGCACATGTATTATTATTATTATTGCTATATTTACATTTCCTTTTATGTACGATATGTAGCATGTATTCTTTATGTATGAGAATAGTATTTCTGTTATATGATACTTTATGTATATACCTCGTGCATCTGGCAACAACCTTAGAGAGACCAGAGAAGCGAGCCTGCCAGGCCAGATCATACCCACAATGTCCTGTTTTATTTTGCTGTATTTCCACCTCCAAAGAACCTACTTTGGTTTTAGCTCGGCGTTTAATTCTCCCACAAGTTTAGAGGATTCACCAGAGAGCATAACATGGCGCAGTGACGAAAAGGAGAGTGTACAGCGAAGAAAGGACGATTAATTCACTGACGTTCCTCTCTCGCATGGCCCCACGTGGCCACCCCAGCTCCCACTCCACGAGGAAGTGTGATATTTGAATGTGCGTAGTGTTAGTGAAGTGTCGTTCTTAAGTGATTTCGTGAAGTGAAGTGATCAGTTTCTTTTTGGCAGGGTATCCAAAAATTCCCGAGATAGGCCCTTGAAAAGCGAGGGAAAAGAGAAAGCGCCTCCTCCCCCCCAAAAAATAAAAGAAAATAAAATAAAACCGGCGGACAAGGCACTTCCAAACCCCATAAAACGTAATCCACACATTTACCATTATACAATGAAACTGTCTAAGTCTTAGATCAGAATTAAACTCTCTTAGAATATTAGCCTCGTCCTATGCTCCCAATATTATAGTCCTCCAAGAAAGCCTTTTAAACGACCAAGTCTCTGACGAGGTCATATCGCTGAGAAACTATCATTTGAGTAGAAAAGACCGAGAGGGAAGGGGTGGAGGCGGGGTCGCCGTGTACATCCACCAGAGCCTCCCTTTTACTGAAGTGACAATTAATTCTACTTTGGAACACGTCGCATGCAAAGTAAAATTCAACAACACGTATCTGACTACATGTTCAGTTTATATGGTAATATGGTAATCTATGGTGAGCTTTTTGCTCTTCAGGATAGTCTGTCATATAACAAATTATTCTTAGGTGATTTCAACGCTCTTCATACTTTATGGGGTTCCCTACAAGTGGATGGTTGAGGTGAGAAAGAAGTTAAGTTGATCAATGATTCTGATCTGGACCTTCTAAACGATGGTAGTCCGACGCGATTGGACGACAATGCTGGTAATTTGAGCTTTATTGACCTATCACTGGTCTCTTCAACACTAGCAGCCAAGTGCCTGTGGCACACCATTGACGACTCGTTGGGAAGCTCGAAGTTGTTGGAGAAACCATTGATGATAAAGTAAACAATGTTCAAAATTGTATTATAAATGCAGCAATAGCTACCTTCCCTAATAATTCAACAGATAGCATTAAGCATAGAATTCCATGGTGGACACCAGATTGCCGCTGGGTGCTATGTGAACGATATTGGGCCTACAGGCATTTCCAAAAAAAACATCATAAGCGAGAACTTTTGCACTTACAAATTAGCGAGAGCTAGGACTCGGAAGAACAATCAGACAAGCCAAAAGAGACTCCTGGCAAAGCTTTGTCTCTACCATAAATAGCAACACCAGCATTTCAGAGGTTTGGTCCACAGTTAACAAAATCAATAGGGAAAAGATATCCTGTAAAATAAAACATAACATTGCCCATGAGGGAAATAACTATGATTCACCTGGAGACATTGCAAACTCACTCGCCTGGCAGTTCTCTTACACAATCATCTCAGAAAATTACCATACTGCTTTCCTAACCATCAAGGAAGCATTTGAGCTGCAAGCAATTCATTTTGCCACAGGAGATGACTTTGATTATAATAAAGAATTAACTATGGATGAGCTTGTCCAAGCCCTAGAAGCCTGTAGAGCAGGGGTTCCCAAACTT
>NW_028234412.1:35130893-35135893 GCF_977035675.1 Penaeus japonicus
GAGACATGTAATTTATCAAATGGCATTGCTTCCTTTTCGTATTTCCTTTCTTTTTTTTTATCATACAATCACGTGTCGTCGATGTGACCTACAGGCAGCAGATGTATATTAGATTTATTATTTTTTTTATGAGATATTATTTCTATGATAGTTTGATAAATACGTGAATCATAATTTCTGTTTGATATATTTTTGCCCTGTCTATCATCCACGTTATCACTACGAAATGGTTATCTTTTTTATTGTTTTTTGAACACAATGATATTGACGAGTAATGATTATCTAAGGTATAATTAAACCATTTTCAATTGAACCAAACAAATAGATAATATAAACACCTACTGTATAGACTCATGAAATGTACCTTAATTAATATTTTATACATAAAAAACATATATTTGTGTATTTGTATGTCTTTTACCGTGTTTGTGACTGTATATGTGTGTATGTACATGTGTGTTTGTGTCTGCCTCTGTGTTTGTAACTGTGTGTGTGTGCATGTGTGTGTGTGCGTGTGTGTGTGTGTGTGTGTGTGTGTGTGTGTGTGTGTGTGTGTGTGTGTGTGTGTGTGTGTGTGTGTGTGCAAATACGTATGTATGTACGTATGTCATGTTAAAGCCATGTTTACTATTCAAAATATTTATCAATCTATATAAATTTACAATTTATACCGGTAAATAAATTATACCTTAGTTAATTCCAGAAAATAAAGTGTTTTCCTGCATTTTCCTTCACACGCGGTGCCGCTTACAGATAAGAAATTAATCTAAAACCTCATGAATTTAAATGTGCTTTTATGACATGAATTTACCTTAATTTCGTATGCAAAGTTCAGATAAATCGAATATATACCCACACCAAGAAGACACATAGAAGAAAAAGAAAAAAAACTTTCCCATTTATTATATATAGTGTTCTTTTAACTCTTGAAATTAAGTTTCGTTAAAGTACAAGTGCATCCTAACGAGACACTTTGGTCATTAATTAGACTGACCGGCCACAGTCTGGTCAGTCTCCCACATGATGTCGCTGCGTTGAGTTCCTTATACATGAAGAACGTTTTTGTATGAGGCCGCAATTTTTTTTTTCTTTTGCTCGCTGTTCCAACTAACGGGAAGGTTTAGCTTATTTTCAGTAGTGCCAAACCTCCGGCTGAGATTTAGATCTACATACGCTTTATGAATCAGTTCGACTAAGTGCGCCTGCTGTAGATACCCTCTGTCCTGCTTCCTAAAGGCACGGATGGCTTATATGGGGTTATTCTTGCTTGAGTGAAGTTTTGGGTATAGTTTATAGTCTTACGTAGAATTAATGTTAAAGTACCTATGAGATCTATTCAAAGATCGCCGCACACTTTGCACAATACCGGATGTTGGATGTTTCAACGTTCACAGATTTTATTTAGTAAGGTTATTGATAAGGCATGAAATATCAGTTAATGATTTGACTTTCAAATTGGGATTTACTGACGAATGCTTCATGATCGTTAAGAAAAAAAACAAAAAAACTTTTAGTTAATACTCCACAAAATAATGTTCTCAGTTTAATCTGCCGTGACATCCATGTGTAACGATAATATCTGTATTTCTAACCTCGTTCTGTCATCTCGTAATCCAGAAATTCAAATGGTATAATAAAGATTTTCTCGGGATTTTCATAACATGATGTCGGAAGAAGTCTCCCAGGAAATTTACTGTCTTTAGATCCCTTTCATCCTCTTTAAAGAAAATGTATAAACCATGTGATCTCAACAGTCTTTGAATTCCTCTCTAAATATGTCAAAATGAGTTAGTATCCAACATTTTTTTATATATATAAAAGAGTGTGTGATTTGTAGAAAGTTCAATCGATTAAAAAAAAAAAAAAAAAAAAAAAAAAAGTTTCGCCTATCACTAGATGCTAGTACTACACGTTTTAAACTTGCTTTGTAGTTGGTCAAATAAAAATGGATTGAGTGATATTAGAATATATAGAACGAATCCACAGAGTTAGAGAAAGAATCAGACAAACAAGTACACACACACATTTTGGCCCAAGCTCGGGTATGCCAACGGATGTGGTTTCTTGCGGAAGGAAGCATGAGGATTCATTTTGCACTTCGGAATTTAATATCAAAAGACAAATGGCAAGAGCAGTTTCCATAAATCAGTCAGCCAGGGCTTGGGAAATGTTAATTCAATGCCTGGTATGAAACATTTCGAAGGTTTATGGTATTTCTTATGAGAGAAAAGGAAACAAGAAAGAGGAAAGAGAATATACAGATGTGTGTGTGTGTGTGTGTACGTGCGTGGGGGTGTGCCTATTCATCCGCAATGTTCGTGGTACATTTGGACCTAAAAAAAAGAAAAAGAAAGAAAGAAAGAAAAAAAAGGAATGTAGACAAAGACAAGAGTGATCTCGTTTTTGTCTTGTCTAAGGATAAAAAAGGGGGACTATCTCCTTTGCATAAAAAAAATGTAGGACTTTGAATATTACGAATAAAAAGTACCAGAACACCAAATGCTGATTAAATATGTGCAAATTATTTCATGCACAAACAGATCCAATATAAAATACATATAGGAAAAATAAATTGATCATAATATGACAAAAAAACACTCTTGGATTTACATACCCAAAGGAAATTCGCAATATCTATGGCAGCGAAAATTCTGACAGTATCGCGTGTAAGTTTTTTTCAATGACGCGGCCAAAGTCGTTAAATCCATCTTCATCACATAATGCATCTACTGCAGAGACTGCCAGCCAGACATCCGCACTCATTGGCATATTTTGATCTACGGTCTCACGAAGGGTCTTTGTGCGTGACCTCACTGCTACGAATAAAAAGTCTTGCCGTGTCGGAGGATATGTGGGGACATCTTTTTTTTTTTCTCTCTCTCTCTCTCTGTCTCTCTCTGTCTATGTCTGTCTCTGTCTGTCTCTGTCTGTCTCTCTCTCTCTCTGTCTGTCTGTCGCTCTCTCTCTCTCTATATATATGTTGGCATTAGTATAATATATATATATATATATATATATATATATATATATATATATATACATATATATATATATACACACTTATATTTATGAGTAATGTGTGTGTATGTGTGTGAATTGTGTTCCAACTGATACTGCAAAACAATTGTCAAGTGTTTGTGAGCACTTTAGTCAAAAAGAGGATCAGCAAAAGAGTAAAATAAAAAAATATATATATCAAACCCACATAACCGACAGAAGAAAAAGCTCCCCAGAATATTGCAAACATAAGTGCTGCTGTGTTCTTACATAGCGTTTGCGCTGTTTCAAAAAAGAAAGAGAAAAAGGGTAGATCAAATGCGATTTTAGAACATAGCACAACAATAAAAGATGTACCACACCCCGCGCAAGAACGTGCACACACATTCGTTGCGAAGCAATAGCCTTAAACGAGGAAGAGCAGACTCTTTCGAGAACAATGGTTGCAGATAGCAAGCAAGACTCTCTTATAAGCTTTATAGCAAAAAAAAAAAAAAAAAGATAAATAAAAAAATGAATAAATAAAATACCTGTGAACAATAAATTAACTATCATGATTTAGTAAACAATGCTAGAGAAACTTCACTCACTAACTTGAATGATACAAAACAGTGCAATGACGCATAGGCATAACTGAAATAAAATAAGCATAGGAATATGGACGTTAGAAATGACATTACTGAGCAAGGAATACCCGATTCCACCCTTAGGGGAATTCCCACCCGCTTATGCATGAAGACTTCTGATTAGTGGCGGAAGGGGAAGAGGAATCCACACTTATAGTTTAAGGCCACGTCCGTATTAATCACGTGGTTAATCGAGATGTCAGCAGTGGTGGGCGTAAAATCGTGAAATATCTCAGTAACCGATGGTCATTTCCAGTAATCGGTTACCGAGCGATTACTCATGGATTCAGGTTTGAACTGAGGACTTTCTCAATATATTTCAATCTATTACAACTCACCGCTACGTTTTTATTTTTTATTTTTTTTACTCTACAAAGTGGTGCGGGTTATTTCTTTTACAAATGGAGGTTACAAAGTAGTGATTTTTTTTTATTATTAAAGTTTTCAGGCGCATATTTACTCGCCTTGCTCCTTCAATCTCGTTGTCGGCCGGGTGTTTGGGTGGCGGTGGGGGAGGGGGGGAGGAGGGAGGAGGGAAAGGGCGGCGGTAACCCTTTCAAAGCCATAAATGTATATCTTAAACTCTGCAAATACAACACTGCACAATCTATTTCCAGGTGAAAGTAATCGGTAAGCAATCGATTAAAAAAAAAAAAAAAAAAAAAAAAAAAAGTTTCGCTTATCACTAGATGCTAGTACTGCACGTTTTAATCTTTCTTTGTAGTTGATCAAAAAGAAGTTCATAAAGTTTATGTAATTCCCACGGGTATCTCTTTTCCATAAGTCATTTTGTAGAATAACAAGCAAAAAGCATATATGTTAACAATGCAAAATAAATGAGTTAGCCTGTTTTAACGATATCAAAGGGCTTCAGCGAATTCATCTACCTTTTACAGTACAATGTGTTTAAAATGCTTTTTATTTTTACATTTTTTAAATTATCTTTTTTATTTATTTTATCATTGAATATCAACCTAAACAACATTAGACTGTCACGTCACTTCAGTCTCAGTTTATCATATTTCAACGTCAGGCAACATACGACAATTTTTTTTTTTTTAGCGAATGTCAGCCTAAACAACATTAGACTGTCACGTCACTTCAGTCTCAGTTTGCAATGTTTCAACGCCAGGCAACATACAACGACCCCCGTACCCACCAACATGCGTCTGGGGATATAGGGCTATTTCATGGGATATCGATTTGATTTCGACCGGCGCGTGAAGGTCATGTTGTTTACTCTCCATGAGGAAAGACTTTCTTAAATTTTTACTCGCATGAGAGGCAACTCGGGAGGAGCGACTCGAGCCCTTTATTGATGGTTAATTGACAGGAAACTCTAGGGAATAGGGAGGGTGGGCGACCAGAGTGCTTGTT
>NW_028234412.1:35143393-35145893 GCF_977035675.1 Penaeus japonicus
TTTTGTGTGGTTTTGTTTTGGTGATTGGTGTATGTGTGTGTGTGTGTGTTTGGTGTTATGTGGTGTGTGGTTGTGTGGGTGTGTGTGATATTTTGAAGTGGTGTGTGTTTTGTGGGTGTTTTGTGAGTGTGTGTGTGTGTGGGTGTGTGTATGGTATGTGTGTGGGTGTGTGTGTGTGTGTGGTGTGTGTGTGGTGGGTGTGTGGTGGGTGTGTGGTGTGTGACATGGTTTGTATGTGTTGTGTGTGTGTGTTGGTTTGTTGTGTGTGTTATGGTGTGTGTGTGTGTGTGGTGGTATGTGGTGTTTGTGTTATGTGTGGGGGCTTGTGTGGTGTGTGGTGTTGTTTGGTGGTGTAGGTGTGTATAGTGTGTTGGTGTGGTGTGTTGTGTGTGTGTAGTTATTGTGTGGTTTGGTGTGGGTTTTAGTGTTGTGTGAGTGTGTGGTGTGGGTGTGTGTTTGTGTTGGTGTGTTGTGTGTGTGTGTTGTGTGTGGTTTGGTAGTGTGTGTAGTGGTGTGTGGGTGTTGTGTGTGGTGGTGGTTTGTAGTTGTGTAGTGTGTGTGACGTGTGGGTTGTGGTGGGTTGTGTATGTGTTGTGTGGTTTAGTTGGTGTGTGTGTGTTGTGTTTGTGGGTGTGATTTGTGTGTGTGGTGTGGTGGTTGTTGTGGTGTGTATGGTGTGTGTGTGTTGGTGTTGTGTGTTGTGTGGTGTGTATGTGTGGTGTTATGTTGTGTTTGTTGGTGTGTGTGTGTTGTGTGTGTTGTTGGATTGTGTGTGCTTGTGTGTGTGTGTGTGTGTGTTATGGTGTTGTGTGTGGTTGGTGGGTGTGTGTGTGTGTTTTATGTATGGATGTGGTTGGTGTGTGTTTGGTGTGTGTGTGTGGTGTATGGTGTGTGTGGTGTGGTGTTGTGGGTGTGTGTATTATATATATTAATATATATTATATATATATATAGATATATATTATAGATTATTAATATATATATGTATAATAATTATATATATATATATTATATATATTATATATCGATATATGATATATGCATATATATATACAGGTGTTTAGATATTATTATATATATATATATTATATATGATTTGTAATTTGAATATGATATATATATATATATATATATATATATGCTATCTATCTAATCTATCTATCTATCTTGATATACATATATATTATATATATATATATATATATTGAGTATATATATTATTCATATATTAGTATATATTATGATATATATTTATATATGTATATATATTATATTATCATAAGTGCTGATATATTATATGATATATTAATATATAAAATATATATACAGGTTGTTAATATTTTATTATATGATATATATATATATATATTATATATATATATTTATTATAGTTACTACGATTTATATTAGGATATCTATCGTATCTATCTATCTACTATTATACATATATATGATATTTGAATATAGTATATATATATATATATATATATATAATATATATATATATTTGTATATATATATAGCGATTATGATATATATTATATATATCTTATATATGTGTAATATATATATATCTTAGTATACTATTATATATAATATTTATATAGTATATATATATTGTATGGTGTGTGTGTGGTGTGGGTGTGTGTGTGGGTGATGTGTGTGTGTGTATGTATGTAATATAGTATAGATATATAATATATATATATAGTATATATATATATAGTGTTATATATTTATATATATATTGATGTACATTTGTATAGTGATATATACTTATATATATATATATTATATATATATATATATTATATGTCTATATGTATATATATATATATATATATATATATATATATATATATATAGAGGTATATTGATAAATTATAAGATATAGTATATATATATATGAGATAACATTATATCTATATATATATGTATGTGATACATATATTACATAGTTATTATATTATTACATTATATATATTATATTATAGTCTTTAATATATTGTACATATGTATTATTATATATATACTATCTCATATAATATATTATATATATATATATCTATATATATATATGTATATAATTGATAAATATATAGTTAGACAATATGCATACTATATATTGCTAGTATATATATATTATATATATAGTTATATTATATTTATTATATATATATATGTATTATATATGTATATTACCTACTGTATTATATATATTTATATATATATATAATATATATATATATGTATATATATGTATATGGCCCTATAATATACAATATATCTTATATATATAATTATATATATATATATATTATATATATATATATATAAATATATCGTATATATTATATAGATATATAATATATTATATATAAATATATATATATTTACTATTTATATATATGTGTGTGTGTGTGTGTGTCGTGTGTGTGTGTGTGTGTGTGTATTTATTCTATATTAATACCATACATATATATTATATATATTAAGTATA
>NW_028234412.1:35185893-35188393 GCF_977035675.1 Penaeus japonicus
TTCTTTATAGAAAGTCCTATAGCATTAGTTCAGTATCAGAGAGAGAGAGGGAGAGAGAGAGAGAGAGAGGGAGAGAGAGAGAGAGAGAGAGAGAGAGAGAGAGAGAGAGAGAGAGAGAGAGAGAGAGAGAGAGGGAGGGAGGGAGAGAGAGAGAGAGAGAGAGAGAGAGAGAGAGAGAGAGAGAGAGAGAGAGAGAGAGAGAGAGAAAAGAAAAAGAAAAAGAAAAAGAAAAAGAAAAAGAAAAAGAAAGAGAAAAAGAAAAAGAAAGAAAGAAAAAGAAAAAGTAAAAGAAAAAGAAAAGAAAAAAAAGGAAAAAGAGAAAGAGAGAGAGAGAGAAAGTGTTATAAAGGTTATAGGAAGTAGGATGGTGAATATTGAATCGAATATACGGAATCGCTTAACATGCAACAAACATCGCTCCAGTATTACATCACTCTCCTACAACCTTTTCGATAGAGTAAAAGCGTAAACATGATCAATGTACTAATAACAATAAAACATGAACTGTATGAAAATAAATCACCCATCATCATATGAATTATTCTCTACTGATGGTCTTTCAATAACATACCAGCCCTCGTCATTCCACATATTGCAAGGAATCACGCTCATACTCTGCTGCAATACACCGAAGCAGTTGTATACCGTTGTTACTGTTTATCGGCATTTCATCAGCGGTGGCGATAACCGTCGAAAGAGGGTGACTCCGGAGGCGCCAGGCGGAGGCTGCGGCGATAACAGTGTACAATGGCTCTCGTTAAACCCCGATAGCGCCTTGGGGAGAACGTGGGATAAACCATGGGTGAGTGGATCCTTTTCCCTTCTGGTTCTTCTTTACGTCTTCTGTTTCTTTTGGAATCATTCGTAACACCGTTTTCGGGAATTTATGAAGAACGTGTGTGTGTGTGTGAAAGAGATAGGGAGAGAGAGAGATAGGGAGGGAGAGAGAGAGGGAGAGAGAGAGGGAGAGAGAGAGAGAGAGAGAGAGAGAGAGAGAGAGAGAGAGAGAGAGAGAGAGAGAGAGAGAGAGAGAGAGAGAGAGAGAGAGAGAGAGAGAGAGAGAGAGAGAGAGAGAGAGAGAGAGAGACAGACAGAGACAGAGAGAACGAAAAAGAGAAAAAGAAAAAGAAAGAGAGAGAGAGATAGAGAGAAAGTGTTTTAAAGGACGTAGAAAGTTCTTTTTTTCTTTTTTAAGAGCATTTCAGAAATATCAAAGAGATAGGTAGTGACAGATGGCTGTTACCGACCGAATACAGCGCGTATGCGGATATGGGTGCGGTGAATGACCTGTAAAGTTATGCTGCCGTACGCATACAGGAAGCAAAAGGCTGGTTTTAGTGTGTCATCATGGATGTACATTTCCTTTCGTACATGATACGTATGATAAGTAAAATGTACATTACTATAATGCAACTACTAATAATGGCAGTGCTACTAATCACAGCGAACTATCACAGAAGGACCAGACCAAATAAGGGCATATATGTGTATTTATATGGATATGAATAAAAAATACAATTACGTAAACATCGCTTAAATCAGGAGGGTGTTGGGACACGTGTTAATGTAGGCAGATTTCAAACTTAGTATATATATATATATATATATATATATATATATATATATATATATATATATATATATATATATGTGTGTGTGTGTGTGTGTGTGTGTGTGTGTGTGTGTGTGTGTGTGTGTGTGTGTGTGTGTGTGTGTGTGTGTGTGTGTGTTTGCATGTACACATGAACGCTTGTATAGCACCGTTTGCATCCATCTATTGCATGAAAACAAGGAAATAAAATCAACCATCAGACATAACCTCCCAAAATGGTGCCGATGGAATCTGCAATCACGTTTTTTTTTTGTTTTTTTTTTTTGGGTGCCAGCAGTAAGTTAAATATTTATGAGCAGAACTTATATGTAGGAGACACCATAAAGTCCTCCTTCTCTTGAACTGTGAGTAGAATATCGAGTGGAAGGTTGCAGACTTGTACATGATATGAAGGAGGAGCAGACAAGGGTATAGAGCCTTGGTGGTTATTTCCAAAATGTTTTCCTTTTCTTTCCCGAATGATAATAGGGATGATAGTAATGGTATTGGTGATAATAATTTGATAGTGATAATTGTGATAATGATGATGATAATGAATTTAACGATATGATTAATATTAGATGCAATAATAATAGTAATGATAACAGTATTAGTTTTAATGATACAGATAATAATAATGATAGCAATAATAACAATAATTATATCTTTAATGATAAGGATAACAATAATATTGATGATGATAGTGATAATGATAGTGATCATAATGACAATAATGATGATCATTATAATGACACTAATGAAGATAAAGATAATGATAATAGTAATGACAAAATGTATAACAATGGTATTGAGTTACTATAATCAATAATAGTAATGATAATGATAATTACTATAATAACAATTTTAGTGGTAGTAATAATTATGATGATAATCATAATGCTGGCAATT
>NW_028234412.1:35225893-35228393 GCF_977035675.1 Penaeus japonicus
TAACCACTAACTCTAACTACTAATTAACTCTTTTTACTACCACTTTCGTTATTAGCTTAAAACTTTTTTTTTGTTTTATTGAAACTGACAATCGTTCCCTCATATCTACAAAAATCAGACGATATAACAGATAGATAAGGTAAGAGTATTAGTACTGACATGAACGATGAAAAAAAAAAAAGATAATACAAACCAACAGCTAAAGAAAGTCAAAATATTAGTAGTGACGTTTTACGATAAAAAAAAAAAATAATAATAAAAAATACAAACCAACAGATAAAGAAGTCAAAATATTAGTATCGACGTTTCACCATAAAAAAAAGGAAAAAAAATAATCCACACCACAACACAACACATGACACTAAATGCATTTCACTAGACGAACGAGGAAGTATATTGCTCGCTTTATTCTGAACTAGCTCATTACTGTCAACATACACATATAACCAGGAGAACTACAGCTTCAGATATTGTTGGACCGTTAAGTTCATGGTGCTTTTAGGGAAGGTGGAAGTATTGTCTAATGGTAGTGTCCAGGTGTTTTTTAAAATGTGAAGCGAAGGAAGGTGAGATATTCATAGACAAATGCTTCTAAAAGGTTTTGAGGGGGTGAAGATAAAGAGGATTTGGTGTATTTGGAATAAAAGGGAAGATGTAGCATATATGCAATAAAGTTTGTAAGTATGATTGAGTAGTAGTTTTTTTTTTTTTTTTTCTTTTTTTTGTGGGTTATTGGTTCTCTTTAGATATATGCAAATGTGTCTAATAATAATAATAAAAAAAATATATATGGGTGACCATGTATAGGCCTAGGATCGAATTGAATTCATTGCTAGTACGATCTATCATAGAAAATGGGTTTGCTAAAATTTGTTTTTATAGTGGTAGATTTTTATAATTTGATATTTATTTTTTTGAAACATACACATTTTCAACTTTAACTTTATCGTATGAAGTTCTGGATCTCAAATATCTCAATTCAAAGATTTTGATAACGTTTTTCTATCTGTCAAAGATCTGAAGAAAAAAAATAATAATAATAAACAAAATAAAAAAATAAAGAAATAACTGATTTTGCTTTACAGAATATTGGACAGAGTACAAATAATTTTGATATATTTTTATCACTCGTTATTAAGAAGACTTATATTAGAATTACTCGTATGTGTGGCAGAAGGGAACCGGCAGCGAGTATGAGCGCTCTTCGATTCGGACTGCTGTTAAGCGGGGAATTTCTAGCCCTACCGACGCATTTCAGTTTGTCAATCATCTGATAGTGTGTGTGTGTTTATGAATGTGTATTTTGTTTTATTTCTTAATATACATATTTATTTATATGTACCTATATTCATATAAAAGGTCGGTTGTGTATATATGTGTAAGTGTGTGTGTGTGTGTGTGTGTGTGTGTAGTCATAGACTATAGTCTTTGACTTATTTTCGAAACCTAGCAAAGAGATAATGGCAGCACACACTTCGGGAATCTAATGCTGCTCTCTCTCTCTCTCTCTCTCTCTCTCTCTCTCTCTCTCTCTCTCTCTCTCTCTCTCTCTCTCTCTCTCTCTCTCTCTCTCTCTTTCTCTCCTAGTGTGGTGCGTATTTAGGTGGTACGATAACGTAAGCGCTTCACGGTGCGAGCGCTCAGTGTTGCAGAATAATGGAGCTGAATGTGCCGTAGCTGCGTAAATGTGTGTCAGTATGTTTAGGTAATGAGGTGTATGTATAGGAAATGCAAGCAAACATTTTTTTTTTCCGTTTGGCTGAGCGTGGGATTAGTTAGAAGCTTGGATTTATGATGCGGATGCGCCGTGTTTGTGCAGGATGCGTTCCATAGCAACAGATGATTTCCCTGAAGTATGTATAGCTTGCACAGTCTGTTAAACTAGCAATTGAATCTCCTGTTATGCTCTAATGAATGTATTCAGTTCTCCCTCTCTCCCGCTCTCGTTCACACACACACACACACACACACACCACCGCCACCATAGTTTTACCTCCATTTGCATCTGATCCATTGATCTTAAACTTCTATGATCCGTTTTTAATTCAAGGACCAATCATCCCTTTTTATAACTGAAGTGACTGTAGTGTCGCTTCACGGATCATGTCAAATCTGATACCGAAGGACTCCTGTCATCCTGTCCTATTCAAATATATATATATATATATATATATATATATATATATATATATATATACAGAGAGAGAGAGAGAGAGAGAGAGAGAGAGAGGGAGGGAGATATTACAAGACAGAGAGCAAGTATAACAGTAACAGTGAATGTGATAGATACATACTGCGCATGATCGACAGCAGGAGCAGGAGCCCCTTGGAATATTGTAGCCATTGCAATCTCGCAGATTTGTCTGTAGCCTTCCTTGTTTTCGGCCTCAAGCTACTCCGGCCGTGTACACTCCGATCTATTTTTCGGGGTGTTGGAGTGGACGGGGAACTCATGTATATTATTTATTACTATTTATATATTACTTCACAATCTCCCTGT
>NW_028234412.1:35235893-35240893 GCF_977035675.1 Penaeus japonicus
ATATCCTCCAGCAACGTTTTGGAAATGAGTTGTATATAAAAGAAGCTTGGTTAAGAAAGGTTTCTGATGGACCTAACCTGAAAGCATCTGATAAACTCATGCTATCCAATTTAGCCGATGATACTAGAAACTGTGTTGAAACTCTCAAGGCACTGGGACACGATCCTGATATAATGTCAGACAAAGTCACTGAAGTTGTTAAAAGATTACCTTTCCATCTCCAAAATCGCTGGAGAACAGAAGCTATTAAGTACACAGAGAGAAATAAGAGATATCCAGGATTTACACCATTAGCAGAGTTCCTAGAACGAGCTTCATTAGAAGTGAATGACCCATTATTCCAATCTTTGGATAAAGGGTTGAAGCAAAACAAAGAAAGGCGAACAACAAAAGGAACAAGTTTCAATGTGAGATTGGATGAGGAAGTATTAACTAAACCAGCAGTTGATAAGCGAAACACTGAAGTGTCTAATAAAAATGCTGCAAGTTGCTCTATGTGCAAAGGAAAACACTGGTTGCATGAATGTAGCCAGTTTATAAAGTTGACTAAAGAGAAGAGACTGATGGAAGTAAGAAAAGCAAAATTGTGCTTCAACTGTCTCCGGTCAAACCATAGAGTAACAACATGCAGAAAAGCCACAGTCTGTGAAGTAGACAATTGTGGTATGTGGCATCATAAATTGCTACATGATGCATTTAACAAAGAAGATACATCTGAAAAAGCTGGCAAAGTTAGTACTCAACCAAAAGTTAGCACAAAGAGTTGTGCCTGTAATCCATCTAAAGATTCCAAGATTGCATTGCCTATTGTAAAAGTAAAGGTAGGTAGATTAGGAATGGATAACCATATTTCAACTCTGGCATTACTGGACCCAGGAAGCAATAGCACATTCTGTACACAAGCATTAATTGATAAATTGGGCATTTCAGGAATATCAGTGACACTGAATATGACCACATTAAATAAAGTTGAAGATACTGAGGTTGAAGAGATAACCTTGGAAATGGTTACAGGTGGTCGAAAGAAACAAACGATAGTCCTGGAGAAAGTGTATGCACTGAAAGATTTTCCTCCAAGCTTGCAAGGTGGTGTAACTTCACAAGTTGATGTAAAAAAATGGAGACACCTAGAAAGTTTAGAGCTACCAAATGTTAATGCAGAAGTAGTCAGCATAGTTATTGGCCAAGATTATCCACACTTGCTAAAACCTCAAGAAGTAAGGTCAGGAAAAGATAATGAGCCATATGCAATAAGAACTGTGCTAGGTTGGGCAATTAATGGGCCTGTAGGAGATGATCCACACAGCAAGGAAGTATTTAATAACTTAATTCATACCATCCCAACATCAGAAAGTAGTCTGTCAATACAAGTTGAAAAATTTTGGGCTATTGACGGGTGTGAAGATCTGAACAAGAATACCAGTTGTATGTCCAAGGATGACAAGGAAGTACTTAGCCTCTGGGATAAGTCGGTAGTGAAAATCAATGGACATTTTCAGTTACCTATCCCATTTAAGCGGATTCCACCTGAGTTATGCAATAATAGAAGCATGGTGGATAAGCGTCAAGAGTCTTTGAAGAAGAGGTTAATAAAAAATCCAGCCTTGTTAGATGAGTATAACAAGGAAATTATGAAGCTGGTTACAAAAGGGCAAGCTGAAGTTGTGCCCGATGAAGAAATTGATGCCTTTCCTGGACTTACATGGTATTTACCAATTTTCAATGTAAAGAATGAAAAGAAGCCTGAAAAGTTTCGACTGGTATTTGATTGTGCAGCAGAATTTATGGGGACATCTCTCAACAAACATGTTCTACAAGGCCCTGATTTGACAAATAAGCTGTTTGGAATACTTCAAAGATTCAGAAAGGAGAAAGTGGCAATAATGAGTGATATTGAAGCCATGTATTATCAAGTGAAAGTCACACCATCACACAGAAATGCTCTCCGATTCCTTTGGTGGACAGACGGAGATTTGTCTAAAGACCCAGAGATCTACAGGATGACAGTACATCCATTTGGAGGAATTTGGAGCCCAAGTTGTGCAACATATGCTCTCCTACACACAGCTAATGACCAAAAGGATAATTTTGATGAAAGAACATTCGAGATCGTTCATAAGAATTTTTATGTAGATGACTTGCTTACATCCACAGAAACAGAAGAAGAGGCAGTGAACCTTAGAAGAAGCATAGCCAGTATGTTGAAGACTGGAGGGTTCAAGCTTACAAAGTGGACAAGTAACAGTAAGCGTGTGCTACAAGATATACCATCAGATGAACAAGCCAAGAATGTTAAGAGTCTTGATTTGGACGAAGACTCTTTACCTGTGGAACATGCTTTAGGAATGGAATGGAATACTATTAATGATACACTAGCAATAAGAATTCAAGAGAAATGCAGAGCTCAAACGAAGAGGGGATTGCTAAGTATCCTAAGTTCAGTGTATGATCCCTTGGGGTTAGTAAGTCCTTTCATACTTATTGGTAAGAAGATTTTTCAAGATGAATGTCGATTACAGAAAGGCTGGGATGATCATCTCTCTGAAGAGGGCATGAAGAGATGGACCAGGTGGTTATTGGATATGGAACATCTGAAAGACATCAACATCAAACGATGTTTTAAACCTACTGGTTTCAATGAAGTCAGTTATCAAATCCATCATTTCTCTGATGCATCTGAATATGCGTATGGCACTGTGAGTTTTTTGAGGTTAGTTGACAGAAATAAAAACATTCACTGTGCTTTCCTTGCAGCCAAGTCAAGACTTGCCCCTATGAAATCTACAACAACACCAAGACTTGAATTAGCAGCAGCTACTACAGCTGTGAAGATTGATGAAGCTTTGCATCAAGAGCTTGGCTTGGAATTGATAGAATCAACCTTTTGGACAGATAGCATGATTGTTATACAATATATCAAGAACAAATCCAAAAGGTTTAAAACTTTCGTTGCTAATCGTGTGGCATACATTCAGGGAAGCACAGATATTAAGCAATGGAGGTATATTCCTTCTAAAGAAAATCCAGCAGATGATGTATCACGTGGACTTCATGGTGAACAAATGAAGAGAAACCAACGATGGCTACAGGGGCCGGAATTTCTTTGGAAACCAGAAGAAGAATGGATACCACATTCAGATGAGAGCATAGACCTTCTGGTTGATGATATAGAAGTTAAGAAAGTACCAAAGTCTATCGCTGCAGTAAGTCAGGTTGCTGAAGATGTCACGGACAAGTTTCTCGTGAGCTTCTCAAGCTGGTTCCGCTTGAAGAAAGCTGTGGCATGGATGCGGCGATTTGGTCAGTGGTTGAAACAAGGTAAACCAACTACAGGACTCAAGTATCCTATTACACCAAGTGAGATATGTGAAGCTGAGAAGGTTATCATTTACTATGTGCAGAAGGAGTATTATGCTGAAGAAATTGAAACTCTTAAAAAGGGTAGTGGACACATTCCAAAGTCAAGTACAATATACAAGCTTGACCCATTCCTAGATAATACATCAAGTCTGAGAGTAGGTGGAAGGTTACATCAGGCACCAGTCTCTGAAGAGACAAGACATCCAGTCATAGTTCCACGACAACATGAGATTGCCAAGTTAATTGCAAAAGAGTCACATGAAACGACAGGACACTCAGGTCGTGAATATACTATGGCAAAGATCAGACAAGTGTATTGGATTCCTAGAGCTCGCCCTTTAGTTAAAGAAATGATCAAAAAGTGTGTTATTTGTAACAGATACAGAGGTGTAGCTAGGACTCAAAAGATGGGAGATCTACCCGAGGATAGATTAACACCTGGAAAACCTGCTTTCACATATGTTGGAATAGACTGTTTTGGTCCTTTTTTGGTTAAAAGGGGCCGGTCAAAAAAAAAGAGGTATGGTTGCATTTTTACATGTTTAGTAACTAGAGCAATACATCTAGAAAAGTTGAACTCTTTGGAAACGGATTCTTTCATTAATGGTTTAGTAAGATTCATGTCAAGGAGAGGAGTACCTGAAAAGATAAGATCTGATAATGGTACCAATTTTGTTGGAGCACATCGGGAGCTTAAAGAGGCAGCATCTGATTTGCAAAGATCTTTCAAACTTCAGAATAAGTTACTTATGAAAAACATCAAGTGGGAGTTCAATCCACCACATGCGTCACATATGGGGGGTGTTTGGGAAAGGCCTATTAGAACAGTCAGAAATGTAATGAATATTCTAATTAAGAACCAATTAATTGATGATGAAAAGCTTGAGACTATCTTTTGTGAGGCTGAATCTATCGTTAATAACAGACCGCTTACACCCATTTCAGACGACCCTGATGACTTAGAACCATTGACTCCTAATCATTTACTCTTACTCAGACCAAGCTGCAACATTCCACTGACTAAGACTTGTAAGACAGATTATTATAGTAAAAGGTGGAGACATGTGCAGTATATTGCAGATCATTTTTGGAGAAGATGGATTAAGGAATATCTTCCATCACTTCAGATTCGTTCTAAATGGTTGAAAATTACAGCTAACATAAAAGTTGGCGATCTTGTAATAATCATGGACTTACCTCAACCTAGGCATAGCTGGCCACTTGCTCGTGTCATCGAAGTATTCAAAGGAAAAGATGACCTTGTCCGTAGTGTAAGATTAAGGACAGCTACTAGTGAACTAGTCAGACCAATATCAAAGTTGTGTGTGCTTGAAGGAGTCAAGGATGACATCAAGCTGTGATTTAAGAATAGTGAATTTGTTCATACATGTCTACACCAAAGTACATTTTGTTTATAAATGTTATTTGTATAACATTTAAGGGGCCGGAATGTTGTAGACATGACATGGTATTTGCATGTACATGTACGTATAAATTAGATTTATAATAGTTTACCCTTAAATACCTCATTACGTTTTCTTTGTATGTTCTCTGAATGATTGGGGAGACTATTTTATCTGTTATTCTACAATTTTAATTTCTGAAGTACAGAAAAGACTTGTTTAGTTTATGATGAAATC
>NW_028234412.1:35260893-35263393 GCF_977035675.1 Penaeus japonicus
ATGATAATAATTTTGGTGATGATGATAATGTTAATGATAATGATAATGATGATGATGATGATAATGATGATGATGATGATGATGATGATAATAATAATAATAATGATAATAGATTAATGATAATAATAATAATGATAATAATAATAATAATAATCATAATAATAATAATAATCATAATGATAATAAATTAATAATAATAATAATAATAATGATAATAATGATAATAATGGTAATAATAATTATTATCATTATCATAGTAATAATAACTATTATTATCATCATATTAATGATAATAACAACAATACTAATGATGCCTATGATTACGATAATGACAATAAAAACAACAATGATAAGAAAAAATGTGTTTTTTATTTCCTTTGACTCACCTTTCCTATTGATCCATTTTCTACAAATACATCTACTACACTGCAACTTATACATTTCTTACCTTATTTTATTTACTTACCTTGCCTTCATAACGTCCATTTCTTCTAACTAAAACACCATACCTTCATTTTCCATGTTTATCTCTTCGTGTTTTTCTACTTTCCTTCTTTCATTTTTTCTTCCTCTTCTATTTTTTTTTAGTGTTATGTGTGTCCATATTTATATGTTATAGTTTTCGTTTTATCTTAGAGAAAATATGTCAAGTCTAATTTTAAACACACACTTACACTTTTTGAAATGCAAGTTATATGAATGTCACCTTAGGTACAGGAAAATGCCAGTGTGAAAGGTCAGGTCAGGCTTAGGTCAGAGGGTTCTTAAACATGTGAAGTGGACAGAATATTTTTTTCATTATTATTATCATGATCATTATTATTATTACTATTATTATTATTATCATTATCATTATTATTATTATTATTATTATTATTATTATTATTATTATTGTTATTATCATTATTATTATTATCATTATTATTATTGTTGTTGTTGTTGTTGTTATTATTATTATCATTATTTATTACTATTATTATTATTTTCATTATTATCACTCTTATTATTATCATTATTACTATCATTATTATTGTTATTATTACTATTATTATAGTTATTTTAACCTGAGTGACGGTTTCTTGCACTTTTATGGTTTTACCCTCTCTCTTATTTTTACTAAGTAAGTGTATGGTGTGTCGTTTTTGTATGTTGATTTTGTTTCAGAGATCGTGCTAATAAATATATAGTATGGATGCTCCCCTCTTCATGGTGCATTTATAAACCAGCCACTTATTATAAATAGTGGCTACGGGATAAGCTTAATGCCATCTCTCATTCTTTTGACAATAGCATCATCAATAAAATCTACTGAGTTATTAATCATCCACTATAATCATCATTACAGCCACAAGAGAAATAATAATGATAATAATAACATTGATGAGGATAATGATAGTAATCAAATAAGGATAATAATGAAAACGATAATGATAACAATGACAATAATAATGATAATAATGACAGCAATGACAATAATAATGATAATGATAATAACAACAACGCTTATAATGATAGTAACGATGATAACAACAATGATAATATTGCTTTATCTACAATACAATTTGAATTGTAAGAAGGAAATTGTAGCCCATCCATAATCGCTCAGGATTGGCCAGAAAGACGAGGTCAAAGACGGAGGTTCCTTTGACTTTGGTTGCGATACACATGTTCCTTCGTCCAACCAAACACCATGACAAGAGAAAAACTTTATCTCTGTTGGATAACTTGCAAAAAGGGTAAGGTCAATTATTAAAAGACCTACAGTAAAAGAGGTCATTATTTATCATGCATCCTTTAAGTCAATTATGCTGAATTTGAAAGAAAGGCTTTATCTCTGTTGGATAACTTGCAAGAGGGATAAGGTCAATTATTAAATGACCTACAGTGAAAGAGGTCATTATTTATCGTACCTCTTTTAATTAAGTCAGTTATGCTGAATTTGTAGTGTTATCTAACGTTTGATCATCATTTTTTAGTATTGTGAATCAATCAATGAAATGACTTATCAATATGATACAGTGTAATGATATAGAGCAGTATATCTTCTTATTGCAATGTAGGTCGAGACATCACGTATTTAATACTCGTGAATGTGATATAAGTTTACCACATACCAATATTCAGACATTCGGACAAATGAAATGGAAAAAAAAAAAGATAGTTATGGCAACTAAGAACAAAAATGTAAATTGAAAGGGGGGTGGGGTGGGTGGGGGGAGGGGGGCGCTAAAAGGACAAATACAATTTTCCATAACTTAGTTTATCAATTTGACGACATATGAATCGTATCACGGTAAACCAGGGATGAATTTGACGAGACTGAACGTGTACAATGATAGATATGAATAATAGAATGCTTTATTGATGTGATGACATTTTTCTACTTGAATTGGCCGATAATTTTACAATCTCCTCGCCAGAGAAATTGATATCTCTGTGGATAACCTGGCATGGATTTTTCTTTTCTTTCATTTTTTTTTCTTTTTCTTTTTTTGCCGCT
>NW_028234412.1:35285893-35303393 GCF_977035675.1 Penaeus japonicus
GAATTCCATTGCACACTGTTGATTATCATAAGCAAGAAAGGTGAGAAAGGTGAACGTCAGAGAAGTGTACATAAATCGAAGGCTCTTTCTATGCGTGCCTAAGAGATCCCCAGAGACGTAAGTGATGTGAAAGGTGGAAGGAATTTACTTAACAGATGGTGGAGTACATGGAGAGAGAGAGAGAGAGAGAGAGAGAGAGAGAGAGAGAGAGAGAGAGAGAGAGAGAGAGAGAGAGAGAGAGAGAGAGAGAGAGAGAGAGAGTGAGAGAGAGAGAGAGAGAGAGAGAGAGAGAGAGAGAGGGGGGGAGGATATATATATATATATATATATATATATATATATATATATATATATATATATATAGAGAGAGAGAGAGAGAGAGAGAGAGAGAGAGAGAGAGAGAGAGAGAGAGAGAGAGTAAAAAGGTCTGTTTGAACCTCAACATGAATATTATGAAGAACATGGCCGAAACAGCTTTTACCTTTATTTCCGAAGTAGTATGTTGGAATGAGGACTGCTCCTCCTCCTCCTTCGAGGTGTTGCTCCTCTGCTCCCCGAGAGGCTGGCTTGTCTCACGGCAGAGGCAGGGGAGTGGCAGGCTAGCTGACTGAACCCTGCCGGAAAGTGCTGGAGTCCGTGAAGAAGTGTCGGAGTGTCCGAGAGACGGAGTAAGAGTGTGAGAGTGACTGACCTCAGGTTGACCTTATATCTGATCTACCTGGTCGCTATAAATAGAGTCTTTTTCCTAATTGGACAATTTCCTCGTCTTTATAGCATATCATGACCACGTTGTCCTAGCATATCCCCATGTGATGTTTGACTGTGTCCTACAGAGACTCTCTACCAAAATGCATGATTTATTTGAGAATATGTGTGAATCACGTATTTTCCTGTGACATGTGACATTTAGATTGTAGTGGGGGAAGTGTTGCCTCAGTACATAGCTCTTGCTATGGGAAGGGTAAAGCAACACTGGTATGTATATATATGTGTATGTGGTAAGATATATATGTAGCAATTAGAATGTCATGAAAAATTCAAATTACACTGCTGATTGCATTATAACGAACACAAGCATACATGTGCAAATAATATTCGATGCATATAATAACATTTGCAGCAGACATAATAAAAGAAACAAAAAATACAAATGGTTATTGCAAGATTCTATAGAGAGAGAGGGGGTTGGGGTGGGAGGGGGTTGGAGAGAAAAGGAGAGAGAGAGGGGGGATGTAGAGAGAGAGAGAGAGAGGAGAGAGAGAAGGGGGGCGGGGGGGGGGGGGGTACTTCCATGTAAGTACAAGTTAAGAACGTCCAGCACAAACGTTGTTTTCAGCTCCTGTACAATCCATCAGTGCTATCTATATGTAGTTGTCCCATCTGCCTACACTGCCATAAAAGAGAGAGAGGGAGGGAGAGAATAAGAGAGAGAGAGAGAGAGAAAGGAAGAGGGAGAGAGAAAGAGATAGAAAGAGAGAGCGAGAGAGAGAGGCTGAGGGTTTTACTCACACACACACACGCTGGCGCGCGTGCGCGCACACACACACACACACACACACACACATAGAAAAAGAGAGAGGGGAAGGGGTAAGAGAGAGAGAAAGGGGGGATGGTATGAGAGAGAGAGAGAAAGAGAGAGCGAGAGAGAAAGGTGGGAGGATGGGAGGAAATAGAGAAAGAGAGAGAGATAGAGGGAGAGAGAGAGAGAGAGAGAGAGAGAGAGAGAGAGAGGGGGGGGGGGGTTACAGAGAGAGAGAAAGAGAGGCAAAGGGTTTTACAGAAAGAGAGAGAGAGAGAGAGAGAGAGAGAACCTTTCGTATATGAACTCCCAGGTGAACTGAACACATCCTTAATCCCCCCAATCCAAGTGGAGATATTGTACCGCATGGCATCTTTAACGAGAACTTCCGGCTGAAGTAGCATCGAGGGGCGACACGTAAAAGTGACGGGTCTGTTGGAGATGTAGCACCGTTGGGGTCAAAGACAAAGGCTTTCAAAGTTTGAACCTGAAAGCAGTCCGCACGGGAGAGAAATCCAGGATCAAATGAGAAATGATTTCGTTAAAAGACTTCTGTGATATTGTCAGTGATATCTCATAATCAAAGGGCTAGGGAAATATATGAACGTTTCGCCAGTTATAGGGGAAATAAAGGTTAGTGATATGACAGTTGCAGGAGGATTTTTTTTATCACTTTAACACAAAAAAAAAGAAAAAAAATCATACATTTTAAGAAGAGTTTTAAGTTCATAAAGTTAAAAAATCACATCATATATTTTACGAAGAGTTTTGAGTACATATATTTCTTGTCAAGGTAGGGGACTAGGACTCCTTATTTCCTCCCTCCTACCTAGAAGAGTCACTAGATCTTGGGATTTTTTTTCTGTGTGTAACCGTGCAATATGCTGCGGTATGTTGGCACCTCATATTACAAACTGTGTACAGTACTTCCTGACATAAGTCATGATTATGTAACATAGCATGATTATAATCACGTACTAGATATTTCATAACTAGACATAACCATCGGATGAAATAATAAATAACCGGTTTATTGACAGTAAAAACTACAAATACCAACAAAAATAAACTAAAAAAAGGTAGCAACGGAAATATCAGTATTAGTAGTACCCATGGTGAAAGGGTAATGTCAAGTTGACGTTTCATCCATGAGAGAAGAAATAGCCTCCTTTAAGGGCATAAAAATCCAAAAGATTCGTCGGTTGTCTTCCATGTAAATACAAGTTAAGAACGTCTAGTGCTGCAGTTGTCTTCAGCTCCTGTACAGTCCATCAGTGCTACATGTAGTTGTCCCTTCTGCCTATACTGCTATAAAAAAGAGAGAGAGGGAGGGAGAGAATGAGAGAGAGAGAGAGAGAGAGTAAGGAAGAGGGAGAGAGAAAGAGATAGAGAGAGAGGCAGAGGGTTTTACACACACACACACACACATACACATACACACATAGAAAGAGAGAGAGAAAGAGAAAGAGAGAGGGGGGGGGGGTTCTTCCATGTAAGTACAAGTTAAGAAAGTCCAGCACTAAAGTTGTCTTCAGCTCCTGTACATTCCACCAGTGCTACATGCAGTTGTCCCATCTGACTACACTGCTATAGAAGTGCCAAAATGTGCCAGTTTTCCATTTGCTAAAAAATGCTTTAAACATCGGTGTATAAACTGAATTAAATCAATAAAGATGGACTGATATACGCTATCATGTTACATCAGGCCATGTTATTGAGTTTCTCTTTTTATCATCACGACAAAATAAGTCGACGTTTCAATTATCTCCTCACAAGAAATCGCTATTATTGTATTTTTTATGGAGAGACATCAGCCCTCCATTAAGAAGAAGAAAAAAAAATCGTTTCGATGTTTTGAGTATTTGTTCAAACATTATACAACCTTTAATTTTTTGCTTCTTTTCGTTTATAAACTAAGTAGATATTCATGGACTAATTATTGGTAATTTTTTCTCCTCTGGGTAATAAGCACCCCTTATCACCTACCATGAATTGCTTAATATAATTACCTAACCAAGGTTAATAGCCCAGTTGGTGAATGATTGTATGAACACGAATATGTACAGAGTTAAAAGCAAGACTCACAACCACCAACAAATCAATAAAGTTGTGATAAGTATGATGATAATATTAATAAAAATGATATAAATATCAATGTTGTTAATAAGGATAATGATGACGATAATAAAAATGGTGGTGATGAAAACATTAATAATGATTGTAATATTATTGATTATAATGATTATAACAGTATTGATGATAATGATAGTGATTATGATAATGATTACAATAATAATAATCATAGAGATGATTATAAAAATGATGATATAAAAAAAATACATATTGATGATAATGATGATGAAGATGATAGTGATAAAAATAGTAACGATAATATCAAAAAGATTGATATCATTATGATAATAACATAATTATATTAATAATGAGAATGATGATGATAATAGCAAGGATAATAATAATGATAATAGTAATAATACCTATACATTAATAGATACATCTATTCTCCCCATACTCTCGAAAAATCCTCTCTCTCTCTCTCTCTCTCTCTCTCTCTCTCTCTCTCTATATATATATATATATATATATATATATATACACATATATAAATATCTATATCTATATCTATATATATATATATATACATATATATATATATGTATGTATGTATATATATAATGAATATACAATAATTCATCTTTAAGTGTCCCAAGACATCCCATCGGAATTTTCACAGTACCATCATGGAAAGAGCAAATACCGTGCAGGTTTCTTGTTTAAGCTCAGAGGGGAGATTCTGTGTTTGAATTCCCTTAAGCGAGAGAAAAGGGTCGAGAGAAAGGAAAACTGAGTTTGTATTTACAGGTATGTGAGAAAGAGAGGGAGGGGGAATACATGAGATGTTGGACAGATGTGTATTTATATTCTGAATAGGAGAGAGAGAGAGGGGGGGGGGGCGGAGGGGAGAGAGAGAGAGAGATGTACACACACACACATACATATAAATCTATGTGTGTGTTTATATATATATATATATATATATATATATATATATATATATATATATATACATACATAATGATAATGCATATACATAAATATATATCATATATCATATATATTGTGATGGGTATCAGATTACTCTAATATCCACACATAGAGAAATATAAGGTTGGTGTCAAACACAGCAGCTGATACAATAACAATATATTATAACTTCAATAATATGACACGATATAATATATATATATAAATATAACAAGGAATGACTCTGGAAATAAAGATCGGGATTAGCACTAGTTCACAATAGTAGATGTAGGAGTGCGAGTGGTAGATGTTGGTGATTAAGGTCAAGGACCTCGAGTGACTTCGCTATCGTCAGTATATCTCAGGACGGCTCGCTAGGCGGGGCGATGAGCCATCTGCAGGAAAGTAGGCGTAGCTATTCCAAGTGTCAGCTTAGGTCGCGATTTCCTGATTGGCTAACTTCTGGTCATCATAATTCATAGGTCCGCCCTCGGGTCAGCCTTTGAGGGTGATATTCCTATGATGGGGAGATGACCAGAATTTCCAGAAGGACTAAAGTTGCAGGAGGGCTAATTGTGAAGGTCACATCTGTGTATTGTAATTTGATCATGTATCTCAGGTCAGACATATGCTCTGTCGACCGTTAAACATAAATACTTTCATATCGCTCTACCATGCTACCCCAAATCGTCCCGATTTGGTAAGAAATAAAGTAGGAAGCTTTATACTTAACTGAGGATAAGAATTCCTTGATCAGGGGAACTCTATAAGAGTGGTATACGAAGAGACAACAACATCCGGCAGATTCTTGATTAATGCACAGTACTACACGGATTTGCAGCATGGCAGGCCTCGAGATCAGCTCCGGAATTACAGGTTTAACACACCTGGGAGGTGTGCTCTTCTGCATCCGTCAATATCATAACTTGAAAAAAAGTACAAGTACCTGGCGCCTTACATGGCTTTAGAGAGGTAAGCGGGGACGTAGGGTAGAAGGCATAGTTCGATATATGAGAAGGAAAATAATTCGTGTAACAAGGAAAAAACGTGAGTTAGTAATATATCGAATATTGTATCAAAATGTTTTTTTATGTTTTTTTTTTGTTTTTTGTATTATTATTATTTATATATATATTTTTTTGGATTTGATTTTTTTTTTCTTATAATATTATATGACATGAGGGTAACTGGTATATGCAACAGAATCATGGGTATGTTTTACTTGCCTTTTTTTTAATGCAACTCGCCTGTAGGTGATGCAATAGCACGCTCCCAGGGTTACTAGCAACATACACATTCCGGCGATGGTAACGTATACGGGATAAATGTAGGTTGCGTGGAACGGGCTGAGCGGGGTAAATGCATCAAGCTGTTGCAAAGTAGGCATCTGTTGAAAGGTTATACTAGGAAGAGAAATGTTATAGGATGGCAATGATACCGACAAGGGCTGCAGGTAGGAGGTATTCATTGCAATCTTCCTTGTGTAGGTATGGGTGGCTGGAATAAATAAGGATAAGGAAGTCAGTTCACATGAGGCTGGAAGAACAAAAGTACCTTGTAGAACAACATCAGGGTTATGCTCGTTACACATAACTGTAGTTGTAGTAGCCTTGAAGTAAAATAATAGGGTAATGTCGGGAAATGAGAGAAGAAACGGCCTAACCGAACCACGGATTTCAGAGAATGTGCACTGACCTATAATGTTATGGTTTGTAATGAGTGCCCTGGAACAAGATGGCATGTTTGTGTCAAGTGCCAGAGGCGATGAAGTGCAAACAAATGTTCGAGGAGTGGTCTTTGCACAGTTATCTAAGAAATCTTCTAGTGGGAAGGAAATAGACTGGCCGTGAAGGGATTTTAGGATGAGTGAATGTTGTGTGTTTAAAGTGAAGAAAGTGTTATTTGTTTTGTATGGGAATGGGTGAATGAAATAAGCCTTGAAGGTAGCTTGAGGGAAGAGTGGGATAATTACAGAGAGACCTGAAATTGTGAGGTAAGATTTTAGAGTAGAGTAGAACTGAATTCGTTGCCTTAGAGGAAAAGAGACTTAACATTTGCAGAGGAGATATTGTGGAGAATAGGGCGTAAGTCATGTGGAGTAATGAGACTGGGAAGCACTTCGCCTGCTGTTGCTGAAATCAACGAGTTGGTTATTGAGTTAAGGTAGCCAGGCCGGAGAAATCAGCAATCGGCTAAAGCGAAATTTTTTGATTTCCACATTGTTTGTTGTTGGTAAGATTAGCCCATGGTCCTCAACGAAGGCTCCTGGCACTGCGCGAAGCCTAGGGGGTAGGGCATGGCGGTCGGCAGACGCCAATGTGAAGAATGATAAGCCCAAGAGGAGTAAGGTCTGGAAGATAAAAATCAATTAGTGTTCGTCGGCCGGGGGAGAATAGTACTTGTGAGCAAGCTTTAGGACGTCGAAATGAGACCAAGATTGTTCACCTGACTGTATGCATTTAATGTAGGCCTTGTTGTTCTTTACACTAATTACTCTAAATGGACCTTCAAATCTAGGAGCAAGCTTTGACTTAATATTGAGTGGTTGGTTGACTTTTCTAAATACTAATGCTCCAACTTCAATGTCCTTGTGGCGGGCCACTTTGTGTTGAAATGACAGTATTTTATCTCTGGAATTAGTCAAATGCTTCTTTGTGATCTGAAAGATGGACTTGTTTCTATTTAGGAGATATTCAGCATAATTATCATTATATGAAGGAACTGGACTTTCATCAAAGAGGTCATAGGGTAGTCTTTTATCCATTCCATATAAAAGAAAATGTGGGGTATCACCTAAGGAAGAATGTAATGTACTATTAATACAAGACTGAATTGTCAGTAGCGATTCATCCCATGTGTCCGATGTCGCATCAACAAGCGATCTCATTAATGAGAGGATGGAGGAGTTGAGCCTTTCTGTAATACCATTACTTTGTGGGCGGTAAGGGAGAATGTTAACACGAGTTACATTCATGATATCACATAACTTATCCATGACTTTGTTATGAAATTCAGTCCCGTTATCAGTTGAAAAATACATGGGGGCTGAATGTCTATGACAGAAGTCATGAAAAGCATGTGCAACAACATTTGCTGTTTTGTTGGGCACGGGGACGAGTTCACAAAAACGAGTGAAGTTATCAATGAAGACTAAAATATTACGATTTCCATTGCGAGAAGGTAGAAAACCTGACAATGTGTCGCAAGAGACCTTCTGGAAAGGAAAGTCTGGAATGTCATATTTCAATGCAGGGGCTGGGTCATTGGTATTTCCCTTGTAATATGGGCATTGCTTACAAGAGTGAACATGCTTAGCAACTTTGCTAATAAGGTGTGGGAAAAAGAAGCGTTGCTGAGCTAAGTGAATTGCCTTATACTTACCACAGTGTGCAGCTTCTTTCGACTCATGGAAAAGAGGAAGGATTCGACCTTCAAGAGATTCAGGAATAACTACAAGCCTACGAGATGCCTTAAGCTTTCTTGTCCTATATCGAGACTTGTAGCAAAGTAGACCGTTAGCATCTAGGTAAAGTTGACTTACTCGAACATGTCTGCTAGGGGGAGGTCTTTCATTCCTTTCTAAAGCTTGAATTAAGGGGCCGTACAGATTATCATTACGTTGCGCTATCCGGATCTCGTCCTCCGTGGGTGGGTCCATGGGAGGTACGGCTGGGGCAGCCAAGACCGGGGCGGTAACAGAATGAATGGGGTCGGAACGGCGATCATTAACATGTGCAGACCGGATCTCGTCCTCCGAAGGATCCTCAACGGTAGGAGCGGCAGTATTTGCCAAGATCGGTGCAATGTCAGAGAATTTCACCTTGCGGGAGGCAAAGGTGGGCGAGGAGCTAGATACAGGCAGGTTGTGAACGTCAGAGAGGGGAGCGCGTGATAGCGCGTCGGCAAAGACATTTTGTTTCCCGGGTAAATAAACAATGGTGACGTCAAACTCTGCAAGAATTTCAATTGCGCGGGCGCGTCGTCCATGAGGGTCCCTACCCTTAAATATGGACGTGAGGGGGGAATGATCAGTGTGCACTTCTATCTGATATCCCAAGATTAGCTCTCGAAAATGACGGAGGGCCCATGTGATACTGAGTAATTCACAGTCCGTCGTGTGATAGCGTTTTTCCGCTGAATTGAGGGCGCGACTTGCAAAAGCAATGGGCTGCGTTTTTCCAGAATGGCCATGTTTCTGGTGGAGTACTGCTCCGAGCCCGAGGTTTGAGGCATCAGTGGTGAGGACAAAAGGCAAACTGAAATCGGGGAAGGCTAAGAGTGGAGCCTTAATTAGTCGCGATTTAAGAGTTGTAAATGCGGCTTTTTCCTCGTCTGTCCACTGCCAAGTTGTATCCTTTTTAAGGAGATGGTTAAGCGGCGTCGCGATGGACCCGTAACCTTGAATGAACGGCCTGTAAAAACCTGAAAGGCCTAAAAATGACTTCAATTCCTTCTGGTTCTTAGGTGTTGGAAAGTCGGCAATGGCTTTAACTTTTGAATCATTAGGTGCAATACCTTTAGATGACAAGGTATGGCCTAGGAATTCTAACTTAGACTTGAAGAACTGACATTTGCTAGGTTGAATACATAATCCTGCAGTTAATAGCCTATTGAAAACCTGGCGCAATTTATTCTCGTGTTCAGAGAGGAAGGGTGAGCAAATTAAAATATCTAAATACACGAGGACCTGATCATTAATTAATCCTGATAGTACAAGTGACATTAATCTGCTAAATGTGAGAGGGGAATTGCGAAGGCCAAAAGGACATACTAAAAATTCAAAGTGTCCCATATGAGTCGAGAAAGCCGTATATGGCACGCTTTCAGGAGCCATAGGAACTTGCAGGAAACCTTTAGCAAGGTCAATAGTTGAAAAAATCTTATTATTAGAGCCAATGTCTTGCAACAACAATCTAAGATTAGGAATTGGGAATGGTTCTGGCACTGTGACTTTATTCAACTTGCGATAGCCGACCACTGGGCGGAAAGTATTATCCTTCTTTGGAACAAGGAGGAGGGGAGAGGCCCAGGGTGAATTGCTTGGTTGAATAAGATTTATGTCTAACATTGTTTTAACTTCCTTTTCCAAGGCCTGTCGCTTCGAATGAGGGATCTTATAACTCGGTATGTACGAAGGCTTAGCATCAGGCTCGAGGGTAATGGAGTGTTGAAGCAATGTTGTTTTTCCGATAGGACGGTCCTTGGTTGGCAGTACGCTTGGGAATTCTTTAAATAAGTTATTCAAAATATCATATCCTTCATGAAAATCTAAATTTTGCTTTAGAACATGATCAGAGCTCTGCTCATCAGGGGAAGATGATGTTGCAGAAAAAACAGGGGAGGGAACAGGTAAATCAAATTCGCAGATAGGCAATTCTGTGAATTCATAAGATATTACAGGTACACCAGCGTTAATAGTCAATGGGGCCGGGGTAAGATTAAATACATGCACCTGACATCTATTATTAGTGATATTATACAAGGAAGGTAATGTTGCACAACCTTTTACTCGTATATTATCAGGTAATATCAAAGCAGGACCATTTGCCGAAGGACAAGAAACGTCTATCAGTAGATCATGAAATGCCGGGATAGTAGTGGTAGCACTAGCTATAAACTTAGGAGCATTATCATTAGCGGTCCAAGATTTCGCACAGTCGTCAACGTGTTTTGCGCGCGAAGGTTTGCGTGATGCGGGTGCGCGCGCAGCGAGAGGAGGGGTGGAGCGAGAGGAGGGGTGGAGCGAGGGCGGGTGGGAGGGGTAGGGGGGTGGTGGGGAGGAGAGGAGGGGTGGAGCGAGAGGAGGGGTGGAGCGAGAGGAGGGGTGGAGCGAGAGGAGGGGTGGAGCGAGAGGAGGGGTGGAGCGAGAGGAGGGGTGGAGCGAGAGGAGGGGTGGAGCGAGAGGAGGGGTGGAGCGAGAGGAGGGGTGGAGCGAGAGGAGGGGTGGAGCGAGAGGAGGGGTGGAGCGAGAGGAGGGGTGGAGCGAGAGGAGGGGTGGAGCGAGAGGAGGGGTGGAGCGAGAGGAGGGGTGGAGCGAGAGGAGGGGTGGAGCGAGAGGAGGGGTGGAGCGAGAGGAGGGGTGGAGCGAGAGGAGGGGTGGAGCGAGAGGAGGGGTGGAGCGAGAGGAGGGGTGGAGCGAGAGGAGGGGTGGAGCGAGAGGAGGGGTGGAGCGAGAGGAGGGGTGGAGCGAGAGGAGGGGTGGAGCGAGAGGAGGGGTGGAGCGAGAGGAGGGGTGGAGCGAGAGGAGGGGTGGAGCGAGAGGAGGGGTGGAGCGAGAGGAGGGGTGGAGCGAGAGGAGGGGTGGAGCGAGAGGAGGGGTGGAGCGAGAGGAGGGGTGGAGCGAGAGGAGGGGTGGAGCGAGAGGAGGGGTGGAGCGAGAGGAGGGGTGGAGCGAGAGGAGGGGTGGAGCGAGAGGAGGGGTGGAGCGAGAGGAGGGGTGGAGCGAGAGGAGGGGTGGAGCGAGAGGAGGGGTGGAGCGAGAGGAGGGGTGGAGCGAGAGGAGGGGTGGAGCGAGAGGAGGGGTGGAGCGAGAGGAGGGGTGGAGCGAGAGGAGGGGTGGAGCGAGAGGAGGGGTGGAGCGAGAGGAGGGGTGGAGCGAGAGGAGGGGTGGAGCGAGAGGAGGGGTGGAGCGAGAGGAGGGGTGGAGCGAGAGGAGGGGTGGAGCGAGAGGAGGGGTGGAGCGAGAGGAGGGGTGGAGCGAGAGGAGGGGTGGAGCGAGAGGAGGGGTGGAGCGAGAGGAGGGGTGGAGCGAGAGGAGGGGTGGAGCGAGAGGAGGGGTGGAGCGAGAGGAGGGGTGGAGCGAGAGGAGGGGTGGAGCGAGAGGAGGGGTGGAGCGAGAGGAGGGGTGGAGCGAGAGGAGGGGTGGAGCGAGAGGAGGGGTGGAGCGAGAGGAGGGGTGGAGCGAGAGGAGGGGTGGAGCGAGAGGAGGGGTGGAGCGAGAGGAGGGGTGGAGCGAGAGGAGGGGTGGAGCGAGAGGAGGGGTGGAGCGAGAGGAGGGGTGGAGCGAGAGGAGGGGTGGAGCGAGAGGAGGGGTGGAGCGAGAGGAGGGGTGGAGCGAGAGGAGGGGTGGAGCGAGAGGAGGGGTGGAGCGAGAGGAGGGGTGGAGCGAGAGGAGGGGTGGAGCGAGAGGAGGGGTGGAGCGAGAGGAGGGGTGGAGCGAGAGGAGGGGTGGAGCGAGAGGAGGGGTGGAGCGAGAGGAGGGGTGGAGCGAGAGGAGGGGTGGAGCGAGAGGAGGGGTGGAGCGAGAGGAGGGGTGGAGCGAGAGGAGGGGTGGAGCGAGAGGAGGGGTGGAGCGAGAGGAGGGGTGGAGCGAGAGGAGGGGTGGAGCGAGAGGAGGGGTGGAGCGAGAGGAGGGGTGGAGCGAGAGGAGGGGTGGAGCGAGAGGAGGGGTGGAGCGAGAGGAGGGGTGGAGCGAGAGGAGGGGTGGAGCGAGAGGAGGGGTGGAGCGAGAGGAGGGGTGGAGCGAGAGGAGGGGTGGAGCGAGAGGAGGGGTGGAGCGAGAGGAGGGGTGGAGCGAGAGGAGGGGTGGAGCGAGAGGAGGGGTGGAGCGAGAGGAGGGGTGGAGCGAGAGGAGGGGTGGAGCGAGAGGAGGGGTGGAGCGAGAGGAGGGGTGGAGCGAGAGGAGGGGTGGAGCGAGAGGAGGGGTGGAGCGAGAGGAGGGGTGGAGCGAGAGGAGGGGTGGAGCGAGAGGAGGGGTGGAGCGAGAGGAGGGGTGGAGCGAGAGGAGGGGTGGAGCGAGAGGAGGGGTGGAGCGAGAGGAGGGGTGGAGCGAGAGGAGGGGTGGAGCGAGAGGAGGGGTGGAGCGAGAGGAGGGGTGGAGCGAGAGGAGGGGTGGAGCGAGAGGAGGGGTGGAGCGAGAGGAGGGGTGGAGCGAGAGGAGGGGTGGAGCGAGAGGAGGGGTGGAGCGAGAGGAGGGGTGGAGCGAGAGGAGGGGTGGAGCGAGAGGAGGGGTGGAGCGAGAGGAGGGGTGGAGCGAGAGGAGGGGTGGAGCGAGAGGAGGGGTGGAGCGAGAGGAGGGGTGGAGCGAGAGGAGGGGTGGAGCGAGAGGAGGGGTGGAGCGAGAGGAGGGGTGGAGCGAGAGGAGGGGTGGAGCGAGAGGAGGGGTGGAGCGAGAGGAGGGGTGGAGCGAGAGGAGGGGTGGAGCGAGAGGAGGGGTGGAGCGAGAGGAGGGGTGGAGCGAGAGGAGGGGTGGAGCGAGAGGAGGGGTGGAGCGAGAGGAGGGGTGGAGCGAGAGGAGGGGTGGAGCGAGAGGAGGGGTGGAGCGAGAGGAGGGGTGGAGCGAGAGGAGGGGTGGAGCGAGAGGAGGGGTGGAGCGAGAGGAGGGGTGGAGCGAGAGGAGGGGTGGAGCGAGAGGAGGGGTGGAGCGAGAGGAGGGGTGGAGCGAGAGGAGGGGTGGAGCGAGAGGAGGGGTGGAGCGAGAGGAGGGGTGGAGCGAGAGGAGGGGTGGAGCGAGAGGAGGGGTGGAGCGAGAGGAGGGGTGGAGCGAGAGGAGGGGTGGAGCGAGAGGAGGGGTGGAGCGAGAGGAGGGGTGGAGCGAGAGGAGGGGTGGAGCGAGAGGAGGGGTGGAGCGAGAGGAGGGGTGGAGCGAGAGGAGGGGTGGAGCGAGAGGAGGGGTGGAGCGAGAGGAGGGGTGGAGCGAGAGGAGGGGTGGAGCGAGAGGAGGGGTGGAGCGAGAGGAGGGGTGGAGCGAGAGGAGGGGTGGAGCGAGAGGAGGGGTGGAGCGAGAGGAGGGGTGGAGCGAGAATATGACACGATATAATATATATATATAAATGTAACAAGGAATGACTCTGGAAATAAAGATCGGGATTAGCACTAGTTCACAATAGTAGATGTAGGAGTGCGAGTGGTAGATGTTGGTGATTAAGGTCAAGGACCTCGAGTGACTTCGCTATCGTCAGTATATCTCAGGACGGGGCTCGCTAGCAGAGGCGATAACCATCTTTGGCAGAAAAGTAGGCATAGCTATTCGCAAGTGTCACTTAGGTCGCGATTTCTCTGATTGGGGCTGACTCTGGACATCATACATTCATTAGGTCCCGCCGCTCGTCACCTTTGAAGGTGATATTCTATGGGGAGATGACCAGAATTTCCAAAGGCAAAATTGCAGGTGCTGCCTTATAAACGAATCTTGCCCTTCCTGGGAAATACGAAGATGCCGACAATTGTGATCCACATCTGTATTTTGTAATTTGACTCATTATGCTCAGTGTCAGACATATGCTCTGTTCGACCGTTAAACATAAATAACTTTCATATATATATAGTTAATATATGTATATTATATATACATTATATATATATGTATGTATATATATTAGATATATTTATATATATTATATACTATATAATAGTGATATATAATATATATATGGGCATTATCAGTATGTATATCATATATTATATAAATAACACATAATATATAAACATGCATTATCATTATGTATATATCATATATAGATATATATATATATAATATATATATATAATAGTAATAATGGCATTTATCATATGTATTTAATAAAATTATTATATTATGTAATATATATATATAATATATATATATAATATATGTTGCATTATCATTATGTATATAGATGTATATATATTAATATATATATAATATATATATGTAGTAACAGAGTTATATATATATATATATATATAGTTAATATATATTATATATATACTATATCTATATTTATATATATATACGTATATATATAAACACACACGCATACACACATAGATATATATGTATGTATATATATAATGATAATGCATATACATAAATATATATCATATATATATATATATATGTATATATATATATATAAATGGTGCACTGATGCCATTTTTTCCCCATTCCGATACTCAATAATTGGTACGATAACGATTGTATTACCGATACCAGTACAAGTCTTGAAGTCTGTTGCCCATAATCGTGTGACTTTGTTTTCAAGTTTTCATTAAACTATTAACACTGAGGTCACTTGCATGATTTAAAATTTGCGATAATGATGAAGACATTGATAAAAACAAAGGTCTCATTGATTATTTCATTCCTGAGTTCCGAATCTTAGGGGAAAAAAAAAAAAAAAAAAAAATCATATATCCATAAAATAAAGGTATGTGTTTAGATCATTCTACTCATATGTTTGCAAAATTTGGTACCGTGAATATTACACTGATATGTAGTATGGTGACTAACAAAACTACGCATTTCACAGTAATTGCAATTCGCCCTATGTTGACTGCAGCGGAGTGGTGGGCGTGATCGGTTACCAAACGATTACGCCCAGACTCAGTGTTTAGCTGAGGACCATCTAGATATATTTCACTCTAACACAACAGAACCATGAGTTTTTTTTTTTTTTTTTTTTTTTTTTTTTTACTCTAAAAGGTGGTCAATTTTTATTCTTTCTTTTTTGACTCTACAAGGTGGCACAAGTTATTTCTTCTGCAAATGCTTGGTTATGAAGTAATGATTCTGTAATATTCATTAAAATTTTCAGGCGCATATTTACTCGCCCTGCTCCTTCACACCCGTTGTCGCCCGGGCCGTGGCCGTGGGGGAGGGGCGAGGGAGGGAGGGGCGGGGAGGGGCGAGGGAGGGAGGGGCGGGGGTGGGGGGGAGGGAATGGGCGGCGGTAACCCATTCGAGAAAGAAAAGTACCCATTTGATCGAAATCAGAAGAAAAGAAGAGCCAATTCAGTCAAAGTCAGAAAGAGAAATGCATCTATTATTCAAGATTTGCATAAACTAGAGCACCTCCGATGTATTTCAACTGTACAACTCGGGTACCATGCATATTGCTTTCCGTTCCGACCATGAGCCAATTGGCTGGACGAAAATCAGAAAACTAAAATGCAATGAAATGCAAATAAAAAGTAACATATTCCTGGATATGTTATATACAGTAGGCCCGCCTTTTATTTATTATTTTATTTTTATTATTATTTGTTTTTTTACTGCACTCAAAAAACACAAACGTATACATAAACAAATACGCAAATATACACTTACTAATATCATTATCTATTTCTAAGATAATAGCAGCGACACAACAATATATCAATTTAATGAAGCGATAATATAAGCATTTTAAATGACAATATATCAGTGATGATATTAATCTATTGATATCAATCTCTGGTTATAACCATGTAGTAAGAGTACGTAGGCAGCTAGATTGACCACAGCTGACATCATAAAAAAAGCTTCGTTATATTAAGCACTCCCACTAAATCTTGCAATTAAGAGCGAGGGATGGTCCTCTCTATTAAAATGCATCAGTGACTGATCAATATAAAAATATTGAAAAAAAACAAAAAAAAAAAACAGCAAGAAGTGGTAGGTTGAGTAACAACAGAAGATTTAAACCTGTTATTAAACAACAAAATAAAGTAATGAAATATTACAATGATGAAGCACTTACAATACTAATATCACCAATATCCATTTACACATACGTCAGTTGGTTGGGTTAAAATTCACCCCCCAAATTCTGGAAGTTTATGTTGAATATGAAAAAGGAAGGCCGTTAATTCAAAACATGAAAGAAACTGCAGATTTCAAACACAGATTAATGGACTCAATCAAGTCTTCATTATCAATCCAAGCCAAAGTCTGAGCGATTTTGAATGTGAAAATCGACAAGATCCACGTGCTTAGAATACCAGTCTGATAAAAGAAAAAAAAAAAAAAAAAAAAAAGAGAGAGAGAACTGAATATCTTTCCACGGGGATGAGCGCTGCCCTTTTAAGAGAGAAGTGGAAGTCTCCGGCAGTCGATAATTGAAATATCTGGCGACTGTGAACGCTTCCTTCTGCCGTCTCCAGGCCATCTATTCATTTGACGTTTTCCTTCCATGTTTTCAAGTCGCTGGAACGTTTCTAAGGTCATGGGAGGTCAGTAAGACATTCGATTTTGGGTTTTTAATTATTCTGACAAAGAAGAGAATTATGAAATATGAATGAAAAGGGTTTTGATTGCATGAGAAACACACAAATATCTTTACCTCAGCATGAGATCAGTTAATGATTCTAAATGCTGCTTTTGTCAAATAACTAGACAAATGCCTAGCAGTATTTGCTTAGAAACTAAAAGAATATTAAATTCAAGTCAGTTGACTTTATGAAAGGCCTTGTAAGTTTTATAGTCTATTATTACGATGGTAATAAATCCCGGTATGTGAGAATAAATGCAGCATTAAAGATCAGGCCATATTTCTTTCCGTCTCATACCAGTCAGCTGACTGGTATAAGACGAGAATCAGAAAATGAACTTTGAGATTTTTGAACTTTTATACATGTGTCAGCAATAGAACTGAATGGTAAGAACAGCAAACAGTATAAAATCTACATTGTGATGGGTAGAAGGAATAAAGGGCAGGTTTTTTTTTTCATAGATGTGTGTTTAATAGGACCTTATAAGGATATGTGTTTGTGTGTGTGTGTGTGTGTGTGTGTTTGTGTGTGTTTGTATGCTTGTATGTGTATGATGTCAATGTGATTTGTGAATGTTTCCAAGGATTAAAATCTTATTTCAATATCAATGAAAATATGGACACTAGGGTTTGGAAAACGCATGAGGATTTCGAGTTTTAATATCAAACCCGATGCAACTATAGCCTAGAATCCAACCTACGTACAGTGTGTATGTACACACACACACACACACACACAAATACACACACACACACACACATATATACATATATATACATATAAATAATATATTATATAAATATATATAATAATATATATATATATAAATGTATATATATAAAAACATAAATATGTAATATAAACATATATATAATATACATACATGAGGTATATAGATAAATATAAATATATAGATAAATAAAAATATATAGATAAATATAAATATATTAAACAAACACACATGTGTGTTTTGTGTATATATAAATGTAT
>NW_028234412.1:35320893-35330893 GCF_977035675.1 Penaeus japonicus
AGATATAATAAAACACTACCACAAAAGGAAAGGAAAAAATACACAGCATACCCCCCCCCCCCACACACACACACAAGCAAACAAGCTTCAATGACACGAAATCAATTCATATTTCAAGATGTATTCCCATACACTAAAACAATTGGATGATGAATTACCTATTTTACCTCTTCTTCTGTGCCAATTTCCTGAGGCTAAACTGAACGTATCTCTCAAAACTTCACCAAATTAAGTGTAAATAATATCAATATTTAAATCAACGTAGGTCTAAGTTTCACCAAGGTTATCTGTGAACACTCATTCCAGTGATTATTAAACCACCTACGTGAGCGATGTCTATAATTTTAATACAAACCATGTCACCTCTTTAATATTCAGGGACAACAACAAAGTTCTAAACACGAAATGTTCCGGACTCGTTCATGTGAAATCCTCTGTCAAACACAAACCAAAACACGAGCCACATTAACACGATACAGATATGTGTCTGAGAGAGAGAATGAGTAATGTTTTTGATGTTATATTGCCCTATATCTGGGTTTTGCTATCTTGTTTCCAACATTTGTTCACCGGTAACTACATAAATTAAATACTAACAATTGGCTTAATGTCTAGTGAAAAGGGCGAAGGAAACAGGAAAAAAGGAAAATATTTCACTGGGGATTGGATACAGACAAGAAATGAATCTATCTATATACATACATATATATATATATATATATATATATATATATATATATATATATATATATATATATAGTTATATAGATATATATACATATATATATATTTTTTTTCTACATTGATTATCATATATCAATATCACAAATTACGAAATGCAAAATATTACATATGTGATAGTAAAATATACGTGATGAAGTAACATAAAGTGTACTATGACATACGATTTACAGCATTTATAATTTATGAAAAAAATATAAAGCATATTTTATGAAATATATAGTGAATAAAGTTTTCATTATCTACGAAAGGATCAAAAATTTAGGAAAAGTGATTTGTTTTTTCCTTGCATCCACATAGCGTTACTTATGTTGCAAGCATTCTATTGCTGTTCGTCTAACACAACATGTAACATAAATACAGATATAAAAAAAAAAGGAAAAAAGGAAGCTTATGGGTAATAAGATAAAGACAGATTCTAAAAAAAGAAAGAAAAAAAAAACATATTGTTAGTATCTCGTTATTTACATTTCTTTTGTAAAGTAATTTGAAATGAAGGTTGCATTTGATAATACATTACAGGTTCTAGCTCTCCTCTCCATTATTCGTAAAGGTAATATATATATTTATATATATATATATATATATATATATATATATATATATATATATATAAGAAACCTACTACGATATATATATACTCACATGCACATAATATATATACATATATATATTTATATATATACATGCACATATATATATGTGTGTGTGTGTGTACTGTATGTATGTATGTGCGTGCAAACACACACACACACACACATATATATGTGCATGTATATATATAAATATATATATGTATATATATTATGTGCATGTGAGTATATATATATTATAGTAGGTTTCTTATATATATATATATATATATATATATATATATATATATATATATATATATATATATATTGTAATAGGTTTCTTAATTATCTATTTTATTTTCTCAGTACATATGGATCTTACACATTACTATAATTGATTGAAGTTCTTTTCATAAAACTGTATTGTGTTCTTTTACATTTCAATTTTCATGTTTGTTTATTCTTGTCATTCAAATTGTGATTATTTGTATCTTATTCTTATGGCAAAGGAAAGTGCCATAAGATTTATTATAACAAATAAAAGAAAAAGAAAATATTATTGTATGTTGATATTGAATACAAGTTCAATTTTTCATGGTTACAGCAGTTCGGCGTGATTCTTCAGAAACTGTAGAGTAGCTTTTGCTATGTTTTTTTCCAGATGATGTATATACAGAAAAAAAGGCTGAAAGTACAGTTTACACATTAAACAAATATAATAAAAAGTTCAATATAAAGTTATTCAGATTAACTTGGCTAATTCTAGTATGGTTCTATAAATCTAACAAAAGAAAATTCCTCCCATTGAGGAGACAATTCACGAGAGTGGTGAGTGGAAGGCGAGTGAGGACTCACCCTTGTTTAGAAGGTGTGAGCTCACTTCCCAATTACCCTCAGGCATCTAACCTTACCCGAAAAAGTCTGGCTATGCATGCTCGTTTGCGTAAGCTCGTTAAGCATTATATGGTTAGTTTGGCATTTCACTCCGTATATGATATGCATAAACAATTCCACCGACAGTGCCCCCTATTTAAGTTAATAATCGAGGATTTTAACTTTTACAGTTGGTGGCGTTACAATATTTACAAATCGATATAGAGCAGCGACTTAAGAAGTCAGCTCAAACATTATCTTTACCCTTTATATATTCAACTAAGAAAGAATAGCATTGCAATGCTAAATCCCAGCGCATTAGCCTACCGTTTGAATTCTTCATACTGAAGAGACAAGATAAAGGTTTCAGGTCTGTTTGTAGAATAAACCCCTTGCCATACAGGTAAACTCTGAATTTTTCTATCGCCCATACAATGGCTAGACACTCTTTCTCGATGGTTGCATAGTTTACCTCACGGGCAAGCAATTTCCTACTTGCATATGCAATGGGCATCTTACAACCATTCACATCTTGCAAGAGTACTGCTCCAACCCCTGTGTCACTGGCATCTGTACGAAGATAGAAAATTTTAGACATATCGGGCAAGCAAAGTATTGGGTTAAACATTAAAGAACATTTTAAAGAATTGAAGCTGTCAATCTGATGCTGCTTCCAATCAAGTTTGTTACTGCTATACTTTTTTCAGCATTTCACTGAGGGGAGCTGCAGTACTTGCATCATTTTGTACAAACTTCATATAATAGCCTGTAGTACCAAGAAAAGATCTGAGTTGTTTTTTAGTTGTAGGTAAGGGCATAGCGTTAATAGCTTTCACCTTTTCGTCAGCAACACACTTAGGTATTTAAGTTTTGGATAACCAAAGAAACATTTAGAAGGACTAACAGTTAGTCCCTGATCTCTTAGTCTAATCAGCACTTGGTTCACACTGTGCAAATGTTCATTCCAGTCACTATTATGTACCACAATGTTATCAAAGCAACAATCCGTATTGGATAAACCACGTAAAACCTTATGCATCAATCTAATAAACGTTGCACACGCAGTTTTCAATCCAAATGGCATTACCTTTCCACTGCATTAATCCTCTGTGAGTGGCGAAAGAAGTGTAAATTCTACATTGCATTGACAAGGGAATTTGCCAGTAACCCTTGCACAAATCTAATTCACTGAAATATATATCATTTATAAATTTATTCAGAGCATCTTCAGTAGTGGGCATGGCTTCGCCGTCAAACTCAGATATACTAGTAATGGCCCGGAAGTCAATACAAACTCGCCATGTCCCATCAGCCTTGTTAAGCAGAACTTCCAGTGAGCAAATATGGGGACTCAGAATGTTCTATAACACCAAGTTCTAACATTTTATCCACCTTCTTGTTGAACTTATGACTTAAATGATGAGGGATAGGATACTGTTTCTTATGCACAGGGGCATCAGATATCAGATTAGTCTTGTGCTCTATTGATGAAGGTATGCCTGGCTTATCACATATTACATATTTGAAATGGTTTAGCAAAGTATACATTTCTTCAGACTGAATCGGAAATAACTTATCATTGATATTAGCTTGGCAATTACATCAAAGTAGATAGGTTTGCATGTTCTGCCCACTAGCAATTCCTCTTCAACACAAATTTGGGCTACATTACATTCAGGTTTCTTTTTAGTCTTTTCACGTCTAAAATATTTTTTCAAACATATATATACGAAACAGTTTCTCCTTCCTTTGTATCTTCACAACACAGTCAACAGTATTCACAATTGATTACAGGGTACGGTCTACGCCACTGCATCACTAATTTATTGCTACATGTAGGCAACAAAACTAACACTTCATCTCAGACATTCAATTTACGTACTTTAGTCTCTTTGTCATAATATGCTTTGTAATTTCTACAGCTTATTTCAGCGTATGATGCAGCTAGTTTGGCCGATTCCTCTAATCGAGAACGGAGGTCAAGGACGTACTGGTAGATTGTTTTTACCTTGTTATCAATGCCATCATTTGAGCATAATTTGTGTAGCATACTCAATGGACCACGTACCTTACAAAAGGGGAAAACTTTAAGCTATTGTTAGGCGTCTTGCGCTAAGCAAATAACGCTGCGGGGATGTACCGATCTCAGTCATTTGGATATTCTGAGCAAAGCTTTTTGATGATGGATTTTGGGACACCATTAAGCCTTTCAACGGCACCATTACAACATGAGTGGTATGGTGACATGTACAAGGCATTCACAGAGAGCTAACGATGAATTTCACTCATTAGATTAGAGTTAAACTGGGAGCCGCGATCAGACATTATTTCCTTCGGTATGCCAATGCGAGAGAAAATTTCGACCAAAGCTTCGGCAACAGTTATGGTGTCTAAAATATTAAGAGCTACCGTCTCAGGGTGGCATAATCTATTAAAGTGATAATATATTTGTCCCCTTTCTGAACTTGGCGTGACTGGACCAACAATATCTATCGCTAGAGAATGGCACTGATATGACGGGGAAGTTCTTCATTAGCACCTTCCTTATGCTCCCTCTGGCTGAAAATTTCTGACATTTAGGGCACGAACGGCAAAACCTTTTAATGTCTGCCCCGGCACCAGGCCAAAAGAAGTGATAAAAAAATTTACCAGATGTCGTACGGTGTGAGAAGTTGCCAGCTACAAGGGCTTCGTGAGCAAGGCGCATTAGATTACTGCGATATTTCACGGGCACCACCAACTGCTTCCCTCCTCTTTCATTCTCATTTAAACTGGCTACACAAACTCTGTAAATCAATCCATCAATCATCTGGTAACTGACAGAGCGACTCTTACTCATAACAGATTCACCATTCGCAATTTTGTCTCATAAAGATTTCAGATTGTTACTAGACTGTTCTTTAACAATATCATCTTTAGTGATACTCCTATTTAGTAAATCAGGACAAGAAAGAGTTGTAGATTTTGATATATTCAGTTTCGAAGAGCTAGTTTGAACGTTAAGGGCTAGTTCCGCAAGCTTAACACCAACATTTTCATCTTTAAAATCAAAAATGGAATTAGAAGGGTTTTCCTTATGTATCGCCTGACAATTTTTATGTATATTTACGCTATTAGTGACTGTATTATGCTGTGAGTCGTTACCACATGGAAATCTAACGCCAGGAATGAGACCAATTAAAACATCGGCAAACTTGATAGGAGCTGCGATGGCATTAATCCAACCAGTAAAGAATTTGCTTTGTATCAGACATCTCACTTTAGGAAACACACTCGGGACACCGAGGAAATCGTACACCTTAGCAACTTGGTTAAGCCTGAATCTAGTTGGTACCAATTCTTCGTTTACTATTACACAGGAACAACCCGTGTCTAGAACTACTAGATCCGGTTTTTCAGAAAGTCGTCCATTAGGATCAAATAGGCTGTTTGGAGGTACAAGTTCTGCTTCAAACACAAAATTTACTTTAGAAGCAATAGCTTTACTAGGGTTGAAATTATGAGGATTGTCAGGGCACTGGGGACGAATATGACCTAATTTCCCGCAGCCGTGACACTTCACTTCTGTGATTTCCCTTGGTATTGCAGATTTGACGGATGCGCGAGACTTAATTTCTCGATAGCTATGCGCGCCACGGTAGCAATCTGCCGCTTCTGCCATGTCATGAGAATCACTAAAGCCACGCACTTTCAAGAATACCCTAATGTTATAACCACAGTTCATAAGAAGTTGGTCAGTTACAAGAAAATTACACAAGGATTCGTAATCTTTAGGCACTTTACTTAAGCTTGGCCATTTTTTTTTAAATTAAGTTTCATCTTTACAATAAGTTGAACATAGCTCTCTCTTTGATTTTACTTTCTCTAAATTTACAGCGGTATGAATAGGCATCTACAGTGTAAGCCTTTAGCAAAGCGTCTTTCAATGTTTTGTAGTCCTCAATACTTTCGTCTGGTAAAGACATGTACACCTTCAACGCGCGACCTCGCAAGCACGAGCCCAAGTACACATGATAGTCTTCCCTCTTCCACTTGTGAATCTCTGCTAATCTTTCGAATCGTTGTAAGTAACTATCCAATTCATCATATCTATCAGTAAAAAATAGGCAGCCTAAGGCCTTCAAAATATGGCAAATTTGTCTTATTACTCGCGACTTCTTCAATTTTATTCAAATTTGATTGCGCGAGTAGTAATTCATGCGCGCGTTGTTTGTCTGCTTCAGCGTTCCTTCATTATAGTTTCTTTAGTTCCCGATCTCCCATTAAGAACAATAAGAGTAAAAATAATAATATCAATATCAATAATGATGATAATAGTGATCATGATAATAAAAATGATGATAATGATATTAATGATGATTATAATATTTATGATAATAATGATAACAATAATAATGATAGTGATAATCATGACAATAATAATTATAATAATAGCAGCAATGATATCAATGATAATAATGTTTCAAATAATGATGATAATTATTATGATGATAATGTTAGAAATGGCGATAAAGATAATGATGATAGCTGCAATAATAATGATAGTGACAAAAGTAAAAACAATTATTTTTATTAGTAGTAAGAATAACACTAATTGATAAGAATGATTACGATAATGATATTAACAGTAATAATAATATTAAGAATATGGATGATAGAATAATAACGTGAGAAAAATAATGGTATAAGAAATAATGATAAGGACATTAACGATTATTGATTAAAGAACAAAAAAGTAAAATCACATTTGATAACAAATGACAAACAATACTATTTTCATTATCAATACTGCTAACGTTTGATAATATTTTTTTAGAAATCACTACTGTTATTAGAATTCTATTGTACAGTATTAATGTTATTATAAGCGGGGTGTCAGGGCGGCACTTAGAGGCTGAGCACCGTGTACTAAGATCACCTTATGTGCACGTGGCCCGTCCCATTGACGACTACGCCTCCGTCGCCCTGATCACAGTCGAGCCTGGACTCAGGAAAGGGCTTGATCTCATGCCAAATGAGGCTGCCAGGATCATTCTGGGTGTTCCTAAGGTTATCAGCCTCCTTTGGGAGAACTGTCTCGGAGTTGAGACAGAAGGTGCACAGACGACTTGTACTGGATTACGAGCTCTTTGTAAACTATTCATGATTGTCTCACACAGGCTGGGTGTTGATACGCTTTGAACTCAAAGAAACGATATTTGGCAAGGGCATGGACTTCCCCTTTCACAATGTCTATCTCCTGACCACAAATCTAACCATTTCTCAGAGAATCCTGGCTCAGGGTAGACGCATTGTACTCAATTGGATTCCATGTTGGTATAAAGGGAATGGGCTTGCTGACAGGTTGGCAGACAACGGCAGGAATGAACTCTTGAATGTACTCATCGTTCATTCAAGCCGAGAACTGCTAAGGTGCAAAACGGCTGCTACAGGGGAGGTCGGTGTCCTGCAGCGCGATAGAGAGGAAGCGAGAACCTCCCTCTCGGCCGGGTGTACTCAGACGCCAAAGGCTATGAGGCACTGATACCATCCCCAAGAATAGCAAGAAATGTCGACCGCCGTACCAGATGCCACAATACAGCACTATCTGCTGGACTACGAGCATCCTCGCTTCCTCAGCCGCGGGGATGGTGAAGCAATTATGCCTCTTGCTTACCCCTTGTCAAATGGAGCGCCTGCAGGCAATCCGACCGCCTCGATAGGCATTCAGTTACGATGATCAGATGAGTCAGCACTTATAGCTGACAGAGGCCTTTGTACATGTAGCCCGGGCGAAGCGTCGCCTTCGCAAATCTCTCTAAACTGAACTGAACACAAGTACACACACACACACACATACACACACACACACACATACATACACACACACACACACACACACACATACATACATACATACATGCATACATACACACACACACACACACATATATATATATATATAGATATATATACACATTTCTTTCTATATTTTTTTCTCTCATTCCCCTCACTCACTCTGCCTCCGCCTATCTAACTCCCTCTCTCTGTTACTCTCACTCTCAGTCTCGATTTCTTTCTATCCTTTTCTCAACAATCTCTCTCTCTCTCTCGCTCACTCCCTCCCTCCCTCCCTATCTCTCTCTCACTCACTCACCCCCTCCCTATCTCTCACTCACTCATCCCCCCCCTCTCTCTCTCTCTCTCGCTCTCTCTCTCTTACTCCCTCACTCATTCACTCCATCCCTCTCTCTCTAACGAGGGCTACCCTTAATTCCACGAAAGGAACATAGCAGTCTTTATAATAGCATTTCTTTAACTGACGACAAAGGATCTGAAACTCGGCATCATGCATTCCAGGCGTTTCGGGAGCTGCTTTATCTTCCAGCGTACCTCGGACTCATCTCCTTTTCTCATCCAGTAAAGGCGAGAATCCCAGCAAGAGCGGCGCGAGAACCGACCCAAAAGACCGCCACAGGCCAATCCGCTCTGCTCCCCTGAAGTGCGCAGTGAGGTATACGGCTACGTTATCAGGCAGAACAACAACAGCCAGCCCTCGGGTTGTGGTCATAAACCTCATTATCTTCACGTCTGGAGACGGCCCTGGTAACAGTCAATTAGTCAGACATTCCTTCATATATAAAAGGATGCAATACCTTGATCTTTCAGGATGATAATTTTTGTTTTTTTGTCTTTTTTGTTTTATGGGAGTTCAAATCCGTAAATTTTTTTCTCTTTTTCGTAATGGTTTTAAGATGATCTGCTGTATTTGTCTCCGTTACTTATGTGAGGTGAAAGGAGCACCCGCCCGATTTGCATATAAATAGAACATCGAAGTGAAATGCCGATTTGGAAGGAAATGAATAGTTGATAAAAAGGAATCGTGGGAAGGGATACGAAGATAACGATAACTGTAGAATTTTGAAAATAAAGGTGAGGCATAAATAAAGTGGGAGGAGAAAAAAAGAAATCCGTAGCATAAATCAAACGAAACTGATAACGACTATCATCATTATGAATTTAAAAAAATGTAAAAAAAAATCTGGGTAGAGCAGGACTTTTGAAATATTTATCTTAATACCAAAATGACAAAAGAGGCACAGGCATAAATACAGAAATACATGTCTACCCACAACACATACATAGGATAAAATATGCGAATACCCACGCAATATATCATTTAGCTGCCTCAACTTGAAATTGCCTTGTGTGTGATTGATTCCAATTGAACCACCATTTTTCAATGATTTATGTCACTTAATTATATGAGGCTTAGTATGTGAGTCTTTCTTGCTATTCATATATCAAATGTAGCATAATCTGAGACTTATTTCATACCCTAATGTGATCTGATTTCACTTTCTTTCACGGGTAAAGGCATTAATATCGCATATAGTATTCCCAGTGATTGTTTCCTTATTTTGTGCAGTGACTAGTTAATTGTAACATTCTTCCTTTCTAATTTGCATACAAGAATATACCGATGAGTGGGATAGAAACACCTGCGTATTTTTATTTATTTTTTTCCCATATTCACATAAGGTACTTGGAGCCATCTATTAAAGAACCAAAAAGAGTAAGATACAATGATTTCGTTTGGATAAAGCCTGAAATCCACAGAAATTTGCATTCACACCAGGTGAGGGCGAGGAAATAAATTGAAAGGTATTCAGAGTGGGCGAATGACTGGAAAATTTAGATAGGCGATAAACTCAACATATTGATTTTGTAATGGTGGTTGAACGAAAGAATATCGAGGGCTGGGGTGGAAATGACATGTGTCGAAAAGTAATAGTATTATGGGTGTTGCTGCAGAGGAAGGAATTACATTT
>NW_028234412.1:35368393-35370893 GCF_977035675.1 Penaeus japonicus
GCTATCTCAAACAGGTTAAAGGAGTTTCTTTTCATTTCATTATTATTTTCAGACACGACGCCTATAAGGAGATTCTACAAGGACAGCTAGTAGACCAAGGAGTGACAAGTAGCAACTGTCAGACAAGACCATGACACATCGGACGTTACAGAATCAGATTACGCTGAGGAGACTGGACACTGGCAAATACTGTCACTTTCCTACTATATTAAAGAAAAGCTCGTGTAACGCATATGTTCTGAGACTGCAATGATACCTACAAAACTTTTAAATTTTACTAAATGGAAAAAGTAAATCCTTGTCTTATAACACATGTAAATCTCCTAAAGCCTCTCTATCAAATCCCGTACAATAAATACTCCAAACACACTTGAGACGAAGAAGCAAAGCCAAAGAAGCAACAGTATACTGCAGCTCTGATTGTTCGTATTGGTATATATATATGTGTATATATATATGTATATATATATGTATATATATATATATGTGTGTGTGTGTGTGTGTGTGTGTGTGTGTGTGTGTGTGTGTGTGTGTGTGTGTGTGTGTGTGTGTGTGTGTGTGTGTGTGCGTGTGTGCGGGCGTGTGTGTGTGTGTGTGTGTGTGTGTGTGTGTGTGTGTGTGTGTGTGTGTGTGTGTGTGTGTGTGTGTGTGTGTGCGTGCGTGCGTATGTGCGGGCGTGTGTGTTGGTGTGTGTACACACAAACACACATACACATGATCCAGTGAGGCCGGGCACCCATCCACATTGTTGAAGACAACAACTAAGACATAAGAAGACATAGGAGAGAGAAAGCTAATTTTGCGGCAAACCGGCTTATATAGCTTCGTATGTGACTCGCCCTAATTACAAAAAATACTTGGATTAATGTAAACTTAATTATTGAAAATAATGAAGTATAGATACAACGACAAAATAGAGGCTATGAAATTTACATAAATATAAGAAAGAAGGTAAGACAGAAATAAAAGAAAAAAATAAAATAAGCAGGTATCTTAAGGCCCAGGTGACTCATATGCGTGCACAAAGAAGAGAAAACAAAGAAAAAAATCAATAAAGAAAAATAAAAAATAATTTTAATGGAGGGGGCTCAGTGGTGTGTGCAGTGGTCTAAAGGATTCTAGCAACAGCAACACGTCCACAATAATTATTTTTTATGGAGATTCCCCTGATCCTTAACAATAGAACGATTTGATAAAATGAAATCATAGTCAGACTCATTTGGGTGTAATTCTATTGAGCAATTACAGAGAAGAAAAGTTTAGAAGGAAAAAAAATCTAAAAATCAAAAGACGAAATTAGAAGTTGGATAAAAAGGCAAAGAAAAATATCCGAGCGAGCGATAGCCATGGGTTAGAACTAGACTGCAAAATCCGACCCAAATCTTTTACGGAAGTGAAGCAACTCTTCGGTCTTGCAATTAACAACAGCGTCTAATCAGGTTCCAGGAAGAGAGAGAAGTAATCACACACCTTGGAAACCGGAGTCATTAAGGATATTACCCAACGCATATTAACTTAAGACTGATCTAATAAAGCTTCGAACTTTCCCTCCGACCGGAACTCAAACTTTGAGCGTTAAATGCGAGACTGGTTTTTCTCTTCATTAAAAAAAAAAAAAAAGTTTCACAAATTTTCGATATGATGGATTTTTTTTCTTTTTTTCTTTAGGCCGTTTCTTCATGCTTATATCATATTCCTCAGACTATATAGTTTATGTACATATACATACTCTTTCTGTCTCTCTTTCGTTCTATTTTTTTCTCTCTCTCTTACGCTCTCTCAGATACTATAAGTATATATATATATATAAAATATTATATATATATATATGATATATATATATATATATATATATAAATATATATATCTATATATGAGTATATATCATATATATATATTAATATATATATATAGATATTTATATATATCTATATATATAATATATAAATTATTAACATCATCATCATCAGCCCGTATCAATCCAAATCCACTGCGGCCGTAGGCCGCTCTCATTCTTTTCCAGTCATTCCGGTTGTGTCCTTGATGCAGTTTACTCCTGCGAATTTTGCGATTCATCCGCCAATCTATTCCATTGGTCTTGCCGGGTCTCTTTGTGTCGTGTATTACCCCATTCTGTTGTTTTCTTTGTCACCTGTTGTCCTGTCTCCGATATATGTGTCCAGCCTACTGCCATTTATTATTATGATGGTCTTTTTTTGTGGGGCGGGGGGGGTGGGGGGGTGGTATATCCTCTATTTTGTTTGCTGCTATCCATGTGGCCCTTTTTCTTGTCTCTTAAGCTAACTCCTTGCTTAAGCCTTTCCAGGACGTCGGCCTCTCTCAATCTTTTCCAACATTTCCGGTCTTGTGTCCTCTGATTCCAGTTTACTCCTGCGAATTTTGCTATTTCAACCCGCCATCTAGTCATTGGTACTTGCCCTGGTCTATTTGTGTCGTGTATTACCCATTCATGTGCTTTCTTTGTCCACCGTTTGTCCAG
>NW_028234412.1:35383393-35385893 GCF_977035675.1 Penaeus japonicus
TATATATCTAACTCGATATATATATATATATTATATATATATATATATATAATATATATATATATATATATTATATATAAATTATATATATATATTATATATATATATATTATATATATAATATATATATATATATATATGATATATTATATATATATATATATATATATATATATATATATATATATATATATATATATATATATATATACACTGTACACACACACACACACACACACACACACACACACACACACATATATATATATATATATATATATATATATATAATATACATACATAGTCACACACACATACACATGCATATTTATAAATGTATGTGTGTGTGTCCGGCTATAAAGCATATTGCTAGTACACTAGTAAACGAAAACAAAAGAAGGAAACTCATAACTTTAGTTTTTTTTCTTCTTTATTCTTCAGCCAAGATATTCTAGACATTTAATATTTCTGAGATGAGGAAAGTTTTGAAGAACGTTGCAAAAGAACAGAATAACTTCGGTTTAATTCCGGTTATAAATAAACCTTCAAAGGAAATAGAACGAGTTTTAGAACTGATATAGTGAGACTCCTGGATGAGATTTTTCTCTTTTTCTTAATCTAGTCTAGGATGTTTACACACACACACACACACACAAAAACAAAAAAAAAAACATACACACAAAAAACACACACACCGACACACACAAACACGCACAAAAAAACACAAACACATACACACACAAAACACACACACACACACAAACATAAACACACACACAGACACAAACATAAACACACACACACAAACACACAAATACACACGCACACACACACCAAAACACACACAAAACACACACACATATACACAGTACACGTATAATAGTACTTTGTATATATATATATGCATACTTGGGCCGGATCCAAGAACCCCTTTTCAACGTCGTAACTCAGTTAATTATCTTATAAAGGAATTACGGCCTTATTGACTTTCTCAAAAACCAATAGAAATACGTAAATCGAAACCAAGATACAGTTTGTCAGAAAACCTATTTCGCCGAACTAAACACAGGTAGAAGATAGTTAATTGGGATAAATGGACTTTTAAGGTTTGTTGGGTCGTGTGGTCTAGTTGGTTTAGAACTGAACTCTCGGGGTAATAATACCTGAGGGCGGCAGATGTTCGACTCCGGGTTTGGGAGAGTATTCCATCGTATATATAAGTATATATATGTGTGTGTGTGTGTGTGTGTGTGTGTGTGTGTGTGTGTGTGTGTGTGTGTGTGTGTGTGTGTGTGCTTAAACATATATACACATATACATTTTTCAAGTACCTTAGATGTGTGGAAGCTACAGTAAATTTCTATCAAAATATTTTAGAAAATCGGTCATAAATCACAGAAAATCATAATAGGTATGGATAGTACATAGTTAATGAAGGAAAAAAGGAATTACCATATGCTAGAAATATGTTAATAAAGTATCATATTATTCTAACGTGCCTTGTAGATAAGTTGTAAACAGTTAAAAGTAGTTCTCAAATGAATTCACCTTTGCTTTACTTTAGTGTTGCTCAAGACCATAAGCTTAATTCATATGGCTAAGACTGCATCATGATTTCCTACCAGTTGCCTATGGAATAAGTAGGCAGAGCACCAGAAATGTTATATTGTAAGGAGCGAAGAAAACACGGTGAGAAACAAGCCGAGACGTGGTTTATTTGGGCAAAAATCGGATTTATTTACATCGAGGAAATGTAATAAGAACGAGGCTGGCTCCTAAATGGTCGGAGAAGAGCCAGCCTCGGGGAGACGTAGGGAGAATGGCGCTACGCATCCGGCGTGTGTATCACTGGGTTCGTTTTGTGTTCGGCGAGTGTTTCAATTCGATGACCCCGTTTGAAAATGTTGCAGCTATACTTGACCATCAAGATGAACTAGGCATTCATCGAAATCCACCCGCCTCTATAAACTAGACAAGAACTTAAGATCCAGAAACGTCAGCAACAAAGCGAGTCATCGAGAAGCAAGAAATGCAACAATGATATACAAGGGACAAAATAGTTGGTTCCCTAATATTTTCCCAGCAGGCTTGTAAGACAAAATGTGAACGTCCAAGATACATTTGCTCTCCTAGCTGAATCAGTGGATGTTTTCATGAAAATTTGAAGAGTTTTGCAAAATAATGCAATTCCTCTTGTGTGAAATGACAAAGAAAATGACTCCTTCAACTGCATAGAATAAACTTCCATGAGCTTTCAGATATTAGTCATGATTTAAATTCCTCTCTAAAGATATACATAAATGTAAGGTATATGTGAGGCTGTATTGCTTGATATATCTGTGATGTACAAAAGCTATTGCTAAGTACAGAGAATTAAGTACAAAATTTTATGTTTTTAGTTTAGGTTTTCTTAACCCTTTCTCTCTCTCTCTTTTTTTATTATTTTTTTATTTTTTTGCGTATGAGCATTTTATTTTCCGAGAGACAATGGGCATTTCCT
>NW_028234412.1:35393393-35398393 GCF_977035675.1 Penaeus japonicus
TGTAAGAAATGTCATGCGGTAGTGTCAAGATCTGCTGAGTGGTGGAGAATTGCTATAGAGCAACGTCTGCTGCTTTCTCAGCCACGGTGTTGAAGGCCTTGTTGATCTTCTGTTCCTTCATTTCTTTTTCGACTTCTGACTTTCTTATTATTTCCCTCCTTGTTTTGCATTTACCGGAAAATGTTCGGTTATCCTCACCACAGTTAATGCCTTCTGGGAAGTCTTTGATAGGGCATTCCCTACATGTATGGCCTGTCTGACTGCACTTACTCCAGATACTTTGGCCCTTCTTTGAGCAGTCCCTTATAAGACGGTCATATGTGTATCAAGTCATACACTGAAATGCCATTACAAAGCACTCAAATTCGATGTTTCTGGAACCAGAAGATCATAAGACCATTCACTTTGATCTTCTCCACCATTCCCATTCTGCAGAATCACGCCTTTATTTCTTTGCTCTATGCATAACGTATATTTCGTCAACGGTTAGTGTAATGGCTGGTCTTGGTAATTTCGTCTTCAATGGACTTCAGGCTTTATTTCAGTATTTCTTCGTCTGTACCCTTCAGAAATAATGTCATCTTGGCTCTTTTCTCTGGGGAAATTATAGGAGTGAATCCTTTCCTTTCTAGGGCATCTTGCGTGTTCTCATCTTAACCCATTGCGTACGGGTGTCATGACATACATGACGTAGGAGCTTTGGCCTGACGACGGGCGTCATGGCGTACACGACGTTCGGGGATTTTGGATCACTGTGCTATTTTATTTTGCTATGAAAAAGGAATGAGTGATGATGGCTACTGCAGTCCTAATTACTATAATTACCGTAATATCGTGCAAGCTTAACGTCCAAAACCTAGATGGCACCACTTTTTTCTAGCACCAGCAGGTGAGAGAGCCTTGAATGGCACCCATCCACGGTCTCTAGCATGCACTGTCTCTATAGAGCGATGGCACACACTAAGTTGATGAACCCTTGCTCTAAAGTACCGCCGATGAAGGATGTGCAGGCAGAACGAGAAGAGGAAGGTGACTCAATCCATACCCAGTGTCTAAAATGTGCTCCTGTGCCAATATGGATGTCTTTCACTGTGGCACTCACAGTCACAAGCACAGGTTTCATTCCTCTTCCCTACCTCTTCTTGTTATCTTTATTGTAGGTGGTTATATGTTTCGTATTCGTTCATGACAGCACAAAAATACGAAAAAATAAAGTTGCCTTTTGTCCTCCCATAAAACAGCAATACTTCTATCACATTGAGTATAAAGAAAATAATGAGCTAATATGGATAACATACTACAATTTTAGTCAACTGCAGCACTGATAGAGCCTGTCATACGGCACATATAAGTCTCTAAACTCAATAAAACACACAAAAAAATAAAACACAAAAACCGCTCTAGTTTTACAATGAATGACTGAAAGAGATTTGGATGCTTCAAATTATATTGCTTCAAGTGGTCTCTCTCTAAAATAAAACCTATCCTGGAGGCTGGGCAAGCAAATTTATCTCCGTCTGCAATGGGTTAAATGACATTTATGCAATTGTCAGTCTCGGTTATTACCACATATCCATCAGTGGTGTTGAATATCTTCATGATCCATATGTCTTGCTGGCACATGAGACGGAGAAATTTTCGTCCTCTTTTTCGAGGCCGGGCCGCCGTCAACTTTGATTAGCAATTTCGGCATTTTAATTAGGGTTCAGATTGAGAATGAGACAAGTAATAGGTACACACATAAAACAAAGAAAAAAATCCTGTTTTTGTCCTGTTAAAAGTCCATGGCTTACATCTCCCCCCTCCCTGCACTCTTGTGTATGTCTGGGGGTCGAAGGGAGGGTCCCTAGGACGTCACATGGGCGCCCCCCGGATGGGTACATGTACCTATTTTTGGAGTGGCAGGTAAAATGAGAGCTTGCCTATATTCTCAAGTTCATCAATCAGTCAGTCAGGCAGCAGAATCACGAAAGCACAAGACGACATTATGGTCACACACTTTACATGAACAGTGAGAAGCTATTCTTCTTAGGATGGTCCAGTATGGTTGCTGCTTTGCGTTTGCTTATATCGCTTGAGGGTGGGTTGCCGTGACTCTAGATTGCTACTTCCGTTGTTGACCCCTCGAGTGCCTCCGTAGATCTGGCCTCGCCGATGGTTGGTCCTCGCATGAGCCAATCGCGTTGCCATGCTCCTGCCAGGTCGCGTGGCTGCACTTCGGATATAGGCACTGGACACTCAGTATTTTCAACAATTGATTTGCGGCTAGGATTTTTTCAGGTACCCTTAGACGCTAAGTCAAAAGAGAAAACGGCATTTTCTACTCCACAAGGTCACTTTCACTTTAAGCAAATGCCCTTTGCTTTACGTAATTTTCCTATCTCGGTTAATGGCTGCGGTCATGACCGGCCGAGTTGGTAATACAGTATTTCTATATCTCGATGACTTGTTAATTGTATCCTAAAACGAAACCGAACATGAATCCAAACAAACAAACAAAAAAGTTTTTGAAAGACTTTATAATGCAGGACTGACTTTAAATCTGAAGAAATGCAAAAATTTTCAGAAACAAAACGAATACCTGGGCCATACCATTGATTCGAATGGCCTCACTCCAAATTCAAAAAAGGTAGATGACATTCTAAATTTCCCTCAGCCAACAGACGTTAAGCAGGTTAAGTCCTCCCTTGGTCTTGCAGTTTTTTTTATAGACCTTTCATAAGAAATTTTGCTCAGATTGCTGCTTCCTTAACTCGCCTCTTTTCTAAAGATGCCCCTTTTACGTGGAATGATGAACAACAATTTTCCTTTGATAAGTAAAAATTTCTCCTTACCCAGGTTCCTGTTCTTTAATAGTCCTTTCACATTGGTAACTGATGCTTCCGCCTTGGGTCTAGGTGCAGCCCTTATGCAGAAAACTAACGGTCGTCTACGACCCATTGCATTTGTCAGTAGGAAGCTAAATTCTGCTGAATCTCGAGATAGTGCTACAGACTTAGAGTCATTAGCTGTCTTATGGGCGCTTAAACACTTTAGAGAACTTATTCTGGGATACGATATTGAAGTTTTAACAGATCATAGACCCTTGTGTCACCTTGCAGAATCTAAGTCCCCTAGCGGTCGACAAGCTAGGTGGATAGATACATTATTAGAATTTAATCCAGTCATATGCTACACTCCGGGTGCAAGTAATGAGGTTGCAGATTCCCTTTCTCGCATTCCTGTCTCACACTTAGACGTATTAGATGTAAATGCCTTACGCACAAAGCAAAGAGAAGATGTACTTTATAAAGATTTGATTAAATCGTTAGAAGAGGAGCCCACACGCTCTCTGTCGCTGCGTAGAGATGTTCACACTAAAGACCTGTACCTGCAGGATGGTATACTTTACCGGCGTTCCGCCCCCAAAAAGTCACGTGGTTCTAGACAGCGACACACCTACAGGCAGCTCGTCATCCCTGAAACACTTGTACCTACGGTACTGCAACTCCTACACGAAGCACCTACAGCAGCCCATGCAGGCATTGACAAAGCAATCCAAGCAGCACGCAGCCGTTATTTCTTCCCTCACCTTGGACCTAGAGTTATTGAGCACATAAAGAAATGTCAGGTGTGCCCCCTTTTCAAAGGTTCTACTTCTGCACCTGCCCCCTCGTTAAGCTATGACATTCCCGAGCGCCCGTTCGAGCGCGTTAACATTGATATACTTTCAGGCTTTTACCACCTCCGCCGCTAATAACAGATACTTACTTGTCTTTATCGACAACTTTTCCCGCTACTGTGAACTGGTTCCTGTCCCCGATAAATCTGCACTAACTATTGCGCGTGCTTTCTTAGAATATACTGTTTGTAGACATAACACTCCTGATGAATAGGTCTCTGACAACGGAACTGAATTTAACAACTCAACGTCACGGAGGTAGCTTTGATGTTCTTGATAAAGGCTGGCTTTACCCTGTCAATGGCGATTGTGTTCTTGCCAGATGGTCTTTGGGTCGTTACCATCTTCCAGTCCCAATGGATAATGAGGAAAGGACTGTCACAGAGTGAGCTAAGGGGCAGTACTATCCTGTCGACCGTCACAAAAACGTGTGTGCAGTCGGCGAGCTCTCACTCGGAACATAGATGAAGTGTGGTCGTGTAGCTTGGACCTCGCCAGACGTAGTTGCTGCATTCGACGACACAACGAATATGTGTGGTGTAGTCTCTGTCGTTGGTGTTGGTGATGTGAAGTCTGCTGGGAGGGCCAGAGATGTACCATACACCATCTCTGCTGCACTGCACAGTCAAATTAGAGTCCACGATCTTTTGTTGTGTTTATTGATATTTGCAGTGATAAAGAAATTGCAATTCAGTTGCTCCTTGGTTATGCAACAGGAGCTGTTATTGTATTGGCGGTGAGTGTGTGTGTGTGTGCGTGCGTGCGTGCGTGCGTGCGTGTGTGTGTGTGTGTGTGTTTGTGTTTGTGTTTGTGTTTGTGTTTGTGTTTGTGTTTGTGTTTGTGTTTGTGTTTGTGTTTGTGTTTGTGTTTGTGTTTGTGTTTGTGTTTGTGTGTGTGTGTGTGTGTGTAGCAGAAAACACATGCCAGTGATTGACGGGAAATAAAAAGTGGAGCTAGATTAAGTTACACGCTCATGCCAATCAGAACTCTGCGGTGAATGTCGAAATTCGGCAGATAAACATCTATTTATATATTTTATTCATTGTTTCTTTGAGTGTCTGAGTTAGGACAAAAATATAGGAAATAATTCATATTATAACCAGCCTTCAGGACGATTTGGGAAGAAAAGTTTATCATTTTGCACCACATAGTTCAACTGGATTGGTGATAATTGTTTCGATCTCTCTCTCTCTCTCTCTATATATATATATGTGTGTGTGTGTGTGTGTGTGTGTGTGTGTGTGTGTGTGTGTGTGTGTGTGTGTGTGTGTGTGTGTGTGTGTGTGTGTGTGTGTGTGTGTGTGTGTGTGTGTGTGTGTGTGTGTGTGTGTCTGTCTGT
>NW_028234412.1:35413393-35415893 GCF_977035675.1 Penaeus japonicus
AAAAAAAAAAAAAATCAAATTTTCATAATGTCACTCCAGAAGGCCCACGCTCTTCTTTAGACCTCTTGGGGATCCCTAAGGGACATTCGACAAAACCTTTAAAGCCACAAGCCTTGAAGTGGCTGGAATCTTGCAACGAAACACGGCTGCAACCAGCTCTCCACTAACAAAGCGTTGACGTTCTTTAAATGTAGTTTAGTTGGTCTTTTACTGAATCACAAATAGATTTTGATTCGCAAAATGCACGCTGCGTAAGATGATTTGTTATTAACACGGCAGGCGAACTTGGTCAAATTGTTTTCCCGAGACGTCTTCCAGAAGCGATGATTTAGTTAATAAAAAAAATCTTGATTGACGGAGTAATATAGCAGGGTACAGAGCTCCATATATACACTACACTTTATGGTAGTCTGGCACACCTACCTACGCACACACACACTGAGTAAGAGAGAGAGAGGGAGAGGAGAGGGAGAAGGAGGGAGAGAGAGAGAGAGAGAGAGAGAGAGAGAGAGAGAGAGAGAGAGAGAGAGAGAGAGAGAGAGAGAGAGAGAGAGAGAGAGAGAGAGAGAGAGAGAGAGAGAAAATTTTCAATATGTGCTTACAGGAGAGAGAGAAGAGAAAGAAAAAGAAGAGAAAAGAGAAAGAGAAGGAGAGTATGCGCGCAAGTCGGTTTCTGTATCTGTTGGGGGGAGGGGAGGGGGGAGAAAAGAAAATGTGTTTGTGTAATAAAGTGTGAAGGTTCGCTAAAGTCAAAGAGCCCATTAATCATGTGCCAGATTTATCCTATAGACCTAAGGGCTTAATGATGGAATAACTTTGAGGAACCTTATCGAATTTCGTCAGATATCAATGTCCTATCAATATTCATTTCTCTCTCGAAACTTCCGTGGTTAACCTATTTAGACTTGTTAACTGCCGAAATGTCGTTTCAGATGGGACAAGAATAATCACCCAAAAATTGAATAGGATAAGGCTTCAGGTTAGAAAATCTATTATGACTAGATATCCCCCCCCCCCCCCACAAAGTAATGACAATGTTCACATAACTACGACAATAGTAGATGTTGGAAAACAAATCTCTTCACAGCAAACAAAAAAATGCGATAGGTTTCTTAATTCACAAATTCTGCAGTGGAAGTAAAAGTTTTGCGTTTGTGACTTTAAGATTAATCGAAGGATATCAGGCTAAAAATTATGCTCCAACATGCAAACGATTTCTTAGCAACTTATTGTGACGTATTTAAGTATATGTGGGAGAGATAATACATGCGAGTGCGTTTTGCCGGTCATGATTGTGGCCTTCGTAAACTTTGTATCTTTTACTGGATCAACAAAAATGAACATGTTGCAAAGTAGTGCTGAATAACAACAGATTATTGCATTATGAATAATTAAATACTTATGTATGCACGAGTTAACAACTTCAAAAATCATAGCAAAATATTTGCAAACAACACACGTTGTACAGAAAAATAGTGAGTGTCAAAATGTTTTTCTTTGTTTGACCAAACTAGAAAGGAATTTATTTATTACCTAAATGAGTCACAGAAAAATAATCATTAACAATGTATATTATATCGTTTACAAACTTTTTATCATATCACTACCGTTTGCGGTTATTTTATTTCTATTAGACTAAATTTGAAAAAAATCGATTCATTTGAAAAAAAAAAATAATAAATAATAATAATAATAAAAAAAAGGACAAAGTCAATATATTATTTCTCCATCTTATGAAAAGAGCAAGTAGAGAAACAGCGAACAGGTACACCGTTCTTTAAGGGTGGCCCTTGAAATACATCATCGTTCTTTCCTTGGGATATTATAAGAGAGAGAGGGGGGGGGGAGGGGGGGAAAGAAGGGGAGGGAGGAGGAAGTGTTTCGAGGGAGGAAGCGAGCGAGAGAGAGAGAGAGAGAGAGAGAGAGCAAGAGCGAGCGAGAGAGACTCCCGCTCAGAAACCGCCTTGTCGTGGCACGGGGTCTTGAACTCCTTCCTCGAATGAGCCCGCTCTGAATCTGGCCAGTCTCTCCCTCCCCCTGAGGTGGCCTTTCAGCGGCGGGTTCTCTGGGGAGGGATGACTAAGTGTTACTAGGTGCCGATCTAGTAGGTGGGGTCGCACCCCCCTCTGGTCCTCCATCCAGGGGGCTCCTACCTGCCCACGCGATTGCCGTGCATGGCGCCCCTGTGCGCTGGGAGATGGGAGTCCTGGAGGTTGAGCGATGCCGTGTAGGAATACGCCCTGCTGCTAGCAACACGCCTCTTTGGTCCTTTATTCCAGCAAGACGGGTGGCCTGATCTCGACTCGGTTAGATCAATTGGCTGGTCTCTCTTTTGAGCTAGGCTAGGGTCAAGCAGCCCCTGTCTTGAAGGCAATCGCATGGTCTTCAGAGTGCCATCAACGCGAGGCAGGGGTTGCGTATATGCTTCCATCACCCCTGTGGCTTCTGAGCACAGCCTCAGTACATAGCCTCCCCGTGTTGGACTCCGTGGTGGGTAGGG
>NW_028234412.1:35428393-35433393 GCF_977035675.1 Penaeus japonicus
ATAATAATAATTATTATTATTATTATTATACATTAGAAGAGACAAAAATAAATGTACATATAATAAAAGACTTATGGGAACTCCCTATGACAGAAGATTGGGATGCCAAAGGATGAGAACTCCCACGGTTGGCGGAGGGACCAGCTGAAAGGAAGGGATATTGAATTTTTTTACAAACACAACTTTGTAAATAATCATAAAAACACTAGGTCAAAATCACAGAAGAGTAAGAAACTCTCACACAATAAAGGTAGATTAACACTTACCCGTAGAATGTAACTCTTCGTCTTACCGTCGTCCTCACTACCACAATCGCCCTCGCTAAAGCCCAAATTAGAAAATAAAAAAAATAAAAAAAAATAAAAATTGCACTTTTTGACAAAGTAACTAAACAAATAAAAAAAAAAACTTTGAACATATCACTAAATAACAAATTCAACAAAAACACAAGTGCACATTTACCACATTCATCAAACGAGGAAGTCTTCAAGGAATTGAAGTTCCATTGACGAACACCGCACCGTTCCAGAAATGGAAGGTTGGGCGTCGTCAACGTCGGCCTCATCTGACGAAACATGACGAGTGATCGAGGCGAGGGAGCGCCTGCGCAATGGCTTTAGAGATCGTTTCGGCATCGTGTCAATCTTAGAAGTGATTATTCTATGAATTTTGAGAGGTTTATTTTCACCCTATCCACCAATCACATCATATCTAGTTCCCAAAAAGGCTGGGGAGACGTGGAAGGAACCAATTAGCAAGCGGAAACGTGACGTGACATCACTAGTAATCGACGAGTAAGATATACTGTTATATATATAAATATATATATATATATATATATATATATATATATATATATATATACATATATGTATATATATGTATATATATACATATATGTATATATATATATATTATATATATGTATTATATATATATATATATATATATATATACATATATGTATATATATATATATTATATATATATATTATTATATATATATATATATATATGTTATATAAATATATATATATATAAATATATATGGATATATATATATATATATATATATATATATATATATATATATATATATATATACATTCGGCTAATTACATTTGATTTTACGAAAGTCTTTTGACTCAGATCCTCTCATTCAACAAATCAGAAACAGAAATTACCATGACGTAGTTTTCTGTGACGTCATTAATATTACGTCATATCACATATAATATATAGAGACAAACTAAAGTAGCAAAGACAAAAAGATTATGAAAATATAATTATACTAAGAATAATATATTGTTCTATTGCTGACGTTTCAGCACATCGCCAGTGACCTCCCCACGTGTCAGGGCGTACCCCGGGTCTAGGGCTATTTTTCGACCTGTGATAGCAAGTCAACCGGCGCGAATGGGTGAAAAGTTACACTGCCATCAAGGTAAAATCAATAAGAAGTAGGTACATACACATACACCAGTGAGTCCAAAGCATTATGAAGAAAGCCCTCATTCATCGAAATTCTCCTTCAGTGGATTTACTCACAAGAAACTGCCCTACTGTACATTTTGCAAGATAGGTCATACTATATCACCATCACAGAGGGCGAGGTTCAGCACATTCTCAGCAGAGTCCCTGCTGTAGTTGTTGTAACTCGGGCTATAATAAGAAAGGAAAATCAGCTACTTTTTCTAATTCTACTACTACTTGTAGCTACCCTGTCAGCAGAAATAATTGAAACTATTGGGGAAACCTAGGAAATTATGTAGATAATATGCCAGAAGACTTTAAAGATGATCAGTTCTAATGCTATGTCCACATGCTTTTCTGAGTCTCAGTGTGTGGACCGGTTTTAAATCAAGAGGATGATTGCTATCCCTTACCGAATATTGACTCTAAGTTGAGAAGTTTAGGTAAAAGTAGAGTCTTCTAAGTATCAGAGCTATCAACAGACTCCTTTAGCAGCTGGAAGCTGTGCAATAACAGTATTTTCAACACCTAGTGGACATTATTAGTTTACCTCTTTACCTTTAAGATGCTCTATCTTGTTTTCAATGAGCAATTAATCAGGTACTGAGGAACTCCCCAAACCAATAGTTTTAAAGGAATGAGTCATTCCTTTGACTTGCAAATTACTATTGAAAATTTTCATACAACTTTGCACTAGCTTCTAAGCCACTGAAGGTAAAGTTTACCAAAACTATTACATTATTGTGACACGAGTCATTAGTAATAATGAAATTTTGGTATAACTTCATAAGTCTGACCTTATGTTCTATTTCTTGGACTAATGTCACTTTTTCTTATGTAGTACTTAGTGTACATATCACTGAGATTACACAGATGATCTGGAGCATATCCAACTGATTATTAAACTGTTTAAAAATATTGGTATATGTCCATGTGTTAGTTTCTAGGCACATTAAGCGTTAGATTCATTGCCAAATCTTCATGGGTTCAGTTTCCAAGCATAGTGCACTTTGGAGGGCATCATCATTCTTATGTCGATTTGCTCTATGCTGCTTGCCAGTTAGGTAAGAATAATATTGTGATAATTAGGGAGAGTTCTGCTAAATGTTCGAGTGCTTCAGAGTACCCCAGCTATGTCAGAGATCCCTGATTCCTGCTCCATTATTATGACAAATATTATGACGATGTGGCTGCCTACATACTGTGGCAAGGCCCTATGGACCACTTCATCAATATCATCTGTGTGCAAGCAGTTCCGACTATTACCACATTTCTTTTCATTATCACATGTCTCTATTATAGTGTACATACCTTACTTACTCAGTGACTGTATCGTTGAATACTAGGATTGTTTTTTTCAACTCGGCGGCCCAATGTCATGGGGGTAATTCAATTTCTATATATACATAGGGGGCGTGGAGTTTTATGCCCTTATCTAATGGCAATACAAATGGGGAATGTATTTTTCCTTGCCTTGACTTCTTGGGCGATCTGTAACTAAGTTCTGTTCTATATTTCGTGTTGGACACATCAATCTTAAGGAGGGATGGTCTGTGGTGTAAAGAGTGAAACAGTGTCACGCAGATATACATCACATGGAGGATACCTTTAGCGTTTTTGTACACTCCATTTCACGCCTCAGGCGAGCTTTATACGTATAGGTTTTCTCCTGGCTCAGCAAACTAGTGAACATTGAAGTGTTGTGATTGTGGTAGGCATGTCCAACAACTACAGAAATAATCTCATTGGACTATTACTGTGTTGATGGAGAGTGTATGGTATGAAATTCAAACAACGAAGAGAAAATAAGGAGACGAATAACCTAAAAGACCAATGAAAGAACGGCACTAAGAAGTACTGCAAACAAGTGAAAGTTAGTCAGTCTGTGAGCAAATCTGACAGGTGCATCTGAACCTGTAACTCGGTCCAGTAAAGAGTAAGTAAATATGCTGTGAAGTGAAAGCAGCTTTTCACTGTTTCTCTTATGGTATAATTATAAAGCATAAGAGATCTGATACTATAAAATTCAGTGCTGGCAGATTACCGTTTAATTGTTAAGTATTTAATATTAGATAATAAAAGTAAAAATTCAAGGAATAATATCAACGGTAGCGCAGAAATAACGCGCGCGCGCGCGCGCGATACGCTTAAATCACTATTAGTACATTAGTCTCCCTCGATATGACCGGAAACAGTAGAAGGTAGCGGCAGCGGGGGCCTTTATTGCCATCAAAGCAGAGCTCGAATACACCTTGGCCAAACCAGTCCTATAAACCGCGAAATCCAGCGTTATAACGAGATTTAGGTACAATCAGCCAATGATATATGTTCCGCTGCTTTGATTTGCGATGCAAGGGTGAAATCTTCGTTTGATTTTGAATTCCGGACTTCTCCGAATACGTACTCTCCGAATGCGAACTCGATATATGATTTTTTTTTCTCGAATATATGATGGAGGATTTTTTTTTTATATATATAACCCTAGAGTTCGCTCTTGAATGCATACACATATAAATAAACCAAAAAAAATACAATAAAATCCAAAAAAAACAAGTAAAGCACGACTTCCCATAGCAATATCACAATAGTTCTTCTGATGAAATACTCTATACGAAAAAAAAAAAAAAAAAAAAATCATTTTTTACACGTACATCTGAAAGTCAAATGGCGAAAGAGATTCAGTGCCACACCACTGCTGCCGAAACTTTATCTTTCTTCAGCTGTTTTGGAATTCGATAGCTCTATGCAGACGAAAGCAAAGGCATCCATCACACTGAATGGATTGAAATTCCTTCGGAGAAATGGAAAGGTTAGTCGATTCCAATTGATTGTCATTGGAATCCGAATCCTCTTGCAGTAATATTTCTGTTCTGTAGGTTATTGCCCATGTTAAATACATTTTTTCCTTGTACGTTATTTATGTTTATGATATTGATAAAAGTAACAACGTTGGTAATAATAATTATCATTGTTAATATAATTATCATTACTTATTATTAATACGATCATTTTTATTTTTGTGTGATTATCCTTATTAATATTATCATTATTAGTATTATTACTATACCTTTGATTTATCATAGTTACTCTTTCTGTTGTTATTTTCATATATTACTACGATTTTTATCGTTAAAGATATGGTCATTATGGTTATTTCGTATTCATTTGTATATTTTATCTACAGTATTTATGAAAATAATTATATATTGATGATAGTATTAACAGATTTCCCTAATTAAGAAAAAAAAAAAAATCTTACGAGACGAATTTCCATTGAGTAAATGAAGCATCCAGAAGGTCTTCTTTCTATATCCATTTCGGGATACTTAGTGCGTCAGCAAGAATTTAATACCCACGAGTATAAAAAAAAGGAGAAAATTCCAAGCGGACTAAACCAACCTCAAAACCGTATGCGGAAATGCTTATATCCTGAAAACGAATTTCTAGAGGAGCGGAAAGGGAGTTGGAAAGTGTTGCATTTGCTTAAATCCTCAAAACGAATTTCTAGAGCAGTTGGAAAGGAGAGG
>NW_028234412.1:35475893-35478393 GCF_977035675.1 Penaeus japonicus
TGCATTAGCATAGATCGGGCGATGAGACTACCGATTCGCAAGTAAATGTATCTAGTTTCATATATATATATATATATATATATATATATATATATATATATATATATATGAAAGCGCGGGCACGCACACACGCACACATACACGCACTAAAGTGTTCAATAAAAATAACTGACATTCGTTTAAATATAGACGACTATTTTTTTTTTTTTTTTTTTTGTGCAAAGTAATAAACTGTAAATTTATTACTTTCTATTTTTTCATTTTCGAGAATCTGGATTAATCTTAATTGAAAAAACGGGTAAAACCAATTTCCGTGTACAATGCATAGAGCCAAAGTCAAAAGCGGTTTTTTTTTTGTTTTTTTTTCAGATAAGGCTATAAACACATGTATATATAAGTTAAAAAGAGCGCAATCAATTATGGTGTCACGAAAGCCTTATGCAAACATGCCTTTTACTTACTGGTCACTTTTGTCATAGATATGATAACGAAGCTACTAATAATGAACGATTTTATACTTCTATAATAATTTCAAGTTTTCGTTACTACTTATAACCATTATTATCATTGTTACTCTCATCATTATTTAAATCATTATTATCATTATTAATTTCATCATATTTTAATCATTATTATCATTATTAATTTCATCATATTTTAATCATTATTATCATTGTTATCACTATCATTCCTATTATCATTATTGTTATTATTCCATTACAATCACAGAGAACAAACCTTACAGAGAGAAGTGAAAGGAAATATATATATATATATATATATATATATATATATATATATATATATATATATATATATATTTTTTTTTTTTTTTTTTTTTTTTTGGGGGGGGGGGGAGGGGGCTAATTTTAATTATCATTATCATTATAATGACCGTGATAATAAACATGATTCATCATCATCGTCAACGTTTCTGATATTATTACTATTATATATATATATGAAGAATCAAATTTCAGGTAAGGCTTGGGAATTCACCCTTTAGCATTAGGTAAAGGGTTAACATTTGAATACTTCACATTGAAGAGATCTCAGGTAGCAGATATATATAACCAATCCAATTTCAACTTAATACAATTACATGGGTTTCCTTATATCTATCTGGTTATTGGAAAAATGAGAAAACCAGGAAAAATATCCTACCAAAAGAAAAGCGGTACAAACATACGCAATATTAGAAAATCAATACATGTTACAAATACCTTTCAATAGTTATCTCTGTACTTTTAGCTTATAATTTCTATTCTACCTGTAATAATCGCCATGATTGGTTCCTCTTTAAGACCTGAATTTCTTGGATGCGAAAGACATGAAGCAAAGCCTGTCAAGGGCCCGGGTGACGTGAACGTGCTAAAACGGATACATTTTTGTTTTCTAGTGATAAAATTGTCTTCTGTCGTTGTTTATTTTCAAGTCATATTAAGTAATTGTTATATTCAGTGATGGATTATGGAGGTTTCATATATACTCACTAATATTACCGTAATATAGGTTTAGTTTGAAATCCCAAACACAGATGGCACCACTCTGTCCTCCCCAAAGCAGGAGAGAAAGCCTAGAATGGCACCCATCTTTACCAAGCAAAGAGTGATGAAATCGGAGGATGCTAACCTCTAGCTCTAAAGTACCGGCATTGCAGGGTGTGGAGGCAAAAGGATAAGAGGAAGGTACACCAGGCTATATGCAACATCTGCAGTATGACCCAGTATCAGTATGGGTCGTGTGTGCTGTGTTAAGATCACTTTCCTCCTCTCCACCTCTTGATGATTTTCGTAGTTATTTCTTTCTTAGTCTAAGAAAGTGAAAAAATACGATTTCACTACCAGACTGAGTGTAAAGAACATGATAAGTTGATATGGAGAAGGCCCGCCAGTCAGCACAAATAAGCATCATAACATCGTAAAATATTAAAGAGACTCTAATGTCATAACATGTTAATGAGAAAGAACAAGATAGACTTTGTTATGTTACATGAAGCTCTGCCTCAGAAAAAGAGACAGTCTGGTATGACGTGGCGTTCCACTGGTACCCGGATTGCGGTTAAAACTAAAAAAAAAAAAACAAACTTAACCTAACGTTTTCATACTTGTCATGACTACCCAACTCTACCTTAACAAAATCACTTTCCCGCAAGTCACCAAATGGAAACATTATAGTGATTTTACTTTTCTTGTGATTTACTATATCATTGGGGCTATGCGTGTCATCTGACCGGCTTTTTTTTTTTACCCCATTGCAGACAGGTGGTGACACGTACATGTCAAGCAAGTTATAGGCTTGAGAACGGGTGGCAACACGCAGATGCCATTAGGCTATTTTGGCATATTTACCGTTAGGGGAGAGTGGATCACTGTGTTTCTCTGAAGCACTTTGGATGATAACTCTTTTTTAGTGACATGTGATGCCCATTGCAATTATGATTACAATGATTACAGTAATATTCATCAAAATAGATTCAGTCAAAAATCTCAAGCAGCTG